>NC_064854.1:715666-730666 GCF_024139225.1 Suncus etruscus
GGATCAGGGAACCATGTGGGGAGCCAAGGATTGAACTCAGGTTGGCCAGATGTAAGGCAAGCACTCAACCCTCTGTATCGTCGCTCTAGTGTCTGTACTTGCTTTTTATTCACACGCAGCACATGCCAGTCTTACAACCACACATCTACAAAGCACAGGGACCAGAAACAGCAAAGCCTACATAACTTAAACCACCCTTCAACCCATTTGGAAATAAACGAGTTCATAAATCCTCTCACTGTTTAAAGCAACTCTACTGCTGGCAATGCCTAGGAGATAAATTATCATCTTTGAACTGTTAGTGTTTCCATTTTTGGTATTTCTTGCTGCAATACTAATTTTTTAATTCATGAATTTAAAACTACTTGAAAAATAACTTATACATTGGTAATAGAAAAATAGCAGCTCTCAAACATAGGATAATCCATTATTAGTGTGTTATCTTGAAACTCAAAAATTATAACATATGGATAGCTAGATTGAGAAATACTTGCTGTATTGCTATTACAAATGAGGTGAAGAGGCAAGAACCTAGGAAGTTCTCAGAGTGAAACTCCAAATGAAAACAGCTGTCTTTAGCATGATCCAGTTCATGACCTATCACAGGAGGGACTGGGCAGAAGTATGAGGTCATCACTCTAGTGATGAGAGGAGCGAACTGATTAACAGGAGAAAACAGAGACAGGGCCTTCACATTAGTTATAAGGCTCTGATGCGAAAAGAGAAAGAGAAGGTTGCACAAGAAAATGAACAGCATTTAACCCAGGATTATAAAGGAAAAAAGAAAGAACAAACTTTTTCCTACATGAAGGTCAGGAGGGAGGCTCAGTGGCATGCTTTGGGGTCGGGGAGCTGAGCCTTCTCTAAGGTCTATTCCTGCTAAGAATTCCTTCTAAAGTCTATTTCTGCTTCCTTAAGGATTTGGGTACAGGCACACGTCTGGAAGCAGTGCGGCCACTAAAGCAGAGGATCCCCAGTCAGAAGCCAGGGCACCTCTTCGTGTGGAGAGCCTTGGGTCAATGAGAGCCATGGCTCCACTTCCAGAATCCTCATCCACAGCAGGATCATGAAGGTTAGAAGTGAGGGTTAGAGATAGGAATTAGAAGTCAAAGGGCAAGTCAGTACCTCAGGAAGAGGGAGCTAGCCTGAGGCATATGTCCTGTGGTGTTCAATCCAGCCTCATTTCCATTAGCAGTCCCAAAAGATCTTTTCAATGATTATCAGAATTCTGAAAACCAAGACACCCAGTCTCACAGGAATTACAAAACTCGGCCAGTGTTTTAGAACTGGAATAGAAGCGGACTGGATACCAAGACAGCACCCCATCTATGTGAATGTTGTGCATGCAGAGGAAGAGAATGTTCTATGAATAATCAACGACTCACTGCAGAACAAGCCTAGAGACTGTGTGGTACATTTACTGTGCATTTATACACTTTTAATTTATGTTATTTTGTTTGTAAATTTTCCCTTCTCCTGTGTGTGTGTTTTTCTGTAGTAACTTGGGTCACAATGGGTGACTGTGCATCCCTGAGCTGTCCAATCCAATATCCACATGAGTGTATTTATATTTCAGTTCCCTCTCTACATCTTATTTATTCTACTCATTAAAAATTAACATCAAATAGTAAGGAAAAATAGAAGCTAAAGATAGAAAAGGTATAATTGCCTTTTTCTAGAAAAACACAATTCATCCATAGAACATTAATCAGGTTCACTGCAAGTATCAGAATCCAATGCATTCATTAAACTCTTCCAATAATATTTAAATCAAGAACACTATTCATAGACATAAGGATTTTGGACACAATGAGACCCTGTAGAAACTCACAAACATCCACAAGGAAGACTTTAAGAGCCTTAAAAGACCTTAGAATATTACTTACTTCAAGACCTTAGAATATTAGAACAGATGGATTTTTTGACTTCTGCCCTGGTGCATTCCTCTGCTCATCAATGCAATAACTTCCAGACTGAGGGTGTCTTTATGGTGCCCTGGCATTGTCCTGGTCAACAAATGCAGAGGACCTTTCATAGATCCAGAAGCCAACAAATTGAACATTATTTCTCTCCCAAGTCACACAGGTTCCAGGCTCAATTTGGTAGGACCATCTCCCTTGACATACAGACATGCATACATAAAACCCTTACAAAAGCAAGTCATCACTTTCACATATATGTCCTTCTGACTCAGTGACTACAAATCCAAAGTTTCTAGCACTCCCATCTTAGGTTTGAGTAATTTGCTAGAGCACCTCACAGAACTCCAAGAAATGTTTACTCTCCAGAGATGACTGATCTGTTATAAAATTACAAAACTCAAGAGCCAGAAGAAAGAGGTGCTCAGGGTCGGGTATGGAGAAATGGCCAAGAACTTTCTGTTCTCTGTAGGCAGATGCTCCCCAAATCTCCAGTAATAACACTCTAAACACTTCTCTGGGGTTTTCATGTAGGTTTCCTTACATGGGGGTTTAACTAAATGATTAAATCCTCTTCCACTGCTGACTGATTCAACATCAGTCTCTCTTCCCTTCTGGTGGTGCGGGGGAAGGTCTGAACCTACCAACCATTGGAGAGTAGGGCTGCTTCCCCAGAAGTGAAATCCAAAAGTTACTTCACTAGCCTAATAGCAGGCTCTCATCACTAAGGAAATCCCTAAAGAGCTTGAAACCCTCTGCCAGAAACTGGGGAGGAAATCACAGGAAGTATCACTTTCCCTATTATACACACACACACACACACACACACACACACACACACACACACACACACACACACACACACAAAGATTGTTTAGGAGAATCAAAGTTCTGTTGACCTGCAGGACGATATAATTACTGTAAGTAATCAGGAGTGTTTATTGACAAAATATAGTCAGAAAGTGGAATATATAACCAGTAGGTCACAGGAGATACTATGGCAATTATAGCTGGCAAAAGAGTGTCTTTGGGGGGAGTCTGCATGTATCCAATAGCAAACACATTCCAAATATCCACATGGATCAATGAGAGCACCAGGGTTGAGCTCTCCACGTGGCAGGCATCCCTGATGAAAGAGCATGTAAGTGAAGCTAACACCTCCCTGGCTCAAACTCTCTTTGAAAGGAAATTCATCTGCAGACTCATTTGTGTTCCTGAGAGGTCCACCAAAGCTCTACTGCATAGATGGAGGCCAACGTCCAAATGCCACCATTCTCTTTGCATCTTTAAGATGGCCTCACTTCCAAATTACTGCTCATTTGTAACTAAAACTTTAAAACAACTCATAATTGAGGCCAGAGAGATAGTTCAGTAGATAGGGTGCTTGTCTTGTATGAGACCTTTTCAGGTTCAATCCATGATACCTCATATGGCCCTCTGAGCCCTAGTTTCCCTGAATGCAGAGGGAGGGGTAAACTATGAGCATTGCCAGATGTGGCTCAAAAGCCAAAATATGTTTTAAAAATTAAAGATGAAAATCACATAATGACTCATAATCTCTTCAAAAATGATCTTACATTGGGGAAGAGCGGGAGTCTTGAATATATTTGGTTGGGAAGCTGGTTTTCTGGTGGTGTGTAATGCTAGAACAATTAATGTACAAAATTATCATTAGTAGTACTGAAAATCCTAACCATTGAATCCTCTGCCTTGATCAGTGAGCACAAATCTGGGAGGAAATCAAAGTCCAATCTCTTCCCAAAATGAAGTCCAAGAAGGAAAGAAAAAAAATTCCCAAATTTGTAAGAGTAGCATGGTTGGCAAATTCCCTCCCTTGGCACCCATGTCCATTGGCCCTATTACAGGGTTCAGGCCTAACATTCATGACTACTTATTTGTCTGGCTATAGTTTGAACGTTTTGTTTTTGCAACTGGGTGACATTATGAATATTTAGCAGTCATTGCCCAACCAATTCAAAAACCTGGCTCTTCTAGCCAAGATTGGAAGAACAATGCTGTCTCAGAAGGAAAGATGCACTCAAATAAACACCCAACTCTTCCATCCTCTGGGACTTGTTTCATTCCCCTTCTTTCCCCCCAAACCAGGAATACCACTGAATTTGCATATAAGCAAGGAAGAGACTCCAAAAGTCAAGAATGAATTGACTAAGTTGTCCCACTTCACCAAATTGCTTAACTTTCTGTTCTACCTTGGCTGGGCAGACTTCTGTTAACTGAAGGTGAAATGGCATGGCCTTTGCCCAATTAACTTTTGTACGATGTAGAGGTCCAAAGACAAAGACACTTGAGATCAATATACCCGCTGCCTATTTACTGGAAGAGTTTACTCAAAAAGAGATCCCTTGACTCAGACTCTAACAATTCATATTAAATCCGCACAGACAAGAACTAAAAAAAAAAAAAAAAAATCATTATTTTCTTACATATGGAATAGTACTTTTATAATTATGAAATATAATATTTCTGGTGTACTGAAAAACTTCCACTAAATTAGGAATAAATGATAATAAAATAAATTATTTCCTACTATAAAGATATGAACACTTTATTTTACAATTTATTTGGGGAAATGGTCTCATCAACAATGAGAGATCTACTCACATTTAACATTCCATTCACTTAATCAACAAACCTCCTCAAAATGAATAGTTTTAACTTTGTGTTATTATTTTTCTTTAAAGTCTGTTTCCAAATATAACCCCAGCATATTTCTTGGAGAAATAGTGATAACAGAAAATGACCAATCCCAAGAGTGTCACTCTATTGCTAAGTCCACCTGTGTGTAATAATTATCTATACATCCTAATGATTTTAAGTGTCTACTTTCAAATAAGTCACAGAAATGACTCTTTCAATTCTATGTAAGTGAATGAACATATTTTGCCACAGGCGTGCCAATTAACCCAACTCATCTAGGAACCTGCTTTCTCTATCACTTACCTCTGAATATTTATGCCTGTAGAATTGATGGATTTTTAACACAGCTTTAAATTTTTACATTTCTAATTTCTTTATATGTATATATATATATATATATATATAAAATTTTTATTGAGACCAATGTGAATTACAAGTCTTTCACAGTTGTATTTAAGGTGCATAGTGACAGTGAATTAAGTCCATTCCCACCATCAGTATTGATCTCCCTTCGCTGTAGTTCCCAGCATCACATTTCTAATTTCTAAATGTTGTACTGGTGAAAGGGGGTGTTCTGTTTATGACTAAAACCCAACTACAATCATGCTTGTAATCATGGTGCATAAAGATTTTATAGAATGAAATAAATAAATATAAAAATAAAATGAATTTTTGGAGACTTCATCTTCATTATTATTGGTCTCCATCTCCTCAAATGGGTAATTTTCATGCATAGAGATGAGAATGAAAACATGCTTTATAAACAACATAAAAAATGAAGAATATATAGCTATTGTGATTAGCATGAAGAATAAATAATAGGATTAGAGAAAAATGCTGTGTAATTTTTTTCAGTCGGTCACTTGACTCAAAATTGGCCTTAAAAATGATAAGATGCATCAATAGCTCAAAACAAATGACTTCTCCAAGTAGTAGAAGAATTTGGGACATTTGACTCTAGTGTTCAGTGTGTCAATCCTATTGTAGATGCTGCCAATTCCTATATTAGACAAGCCCAGAGCACTGGCAAACTGCAGAAGCTCTGTAAGCCTGAGTTCCTCACTCTCAAGTACGATAATTATTCCTATCTTGTCGGTTGTCAGAAAACTGAGACAGCCGGTAAGGCATTATGTGAACTGTAAAGTGATGTACAGAGGCAAGATGTTGTTATTATGACATCACTGTTTCTGCATCTAAATTATAGGGGCCACACACATTATTGACATGCTTAAATGCATATCTTGCATACATTTAGATTTGCTTTTAATTTCACAGATGTTTCAAGTTAATTGGTTCTTGTAAACATTTGATTTTATTTACTTACTTGTTTATTTTTGGTTTGGGGGGACCACACCTAGTAGTGCTTGCGATCTAATCCTGGCTCAGTCATTCCTGGTGATTAGGAACCAAGCCAGAGACCCCTACCCTGTGCACTTCAGTCCTTCGAGCTATCTCCCAAGCCCTGGTTCAGTTACTTTAGAGAAGCTGACATTGAGAAACAGATTCTAACCGCTTTTACCTTTTTATTTATTAAAATAGTAAAGAAAAATGCTAAAGCATACACAAAGAAAAGCTCCCCTATATGCATATGATATGCATCTAGATATGTTAAAACAATCATAAACACTGAATGAGTTTTCTCACTTTCAAATCAATAGTTTACTATTATAGTTGTTTTTCCACTTTTCATTTTACTTGTTGAAATTTTCTGTTTATAAAGTTTTATAACACTGAAGAAACAAACAAATGACAAACAAAAACGTTTACCAATGAACCAATGGAGGAAGGAGATGGAGAAAGAAACATTGAAATAAGGATTAAGGCAATGCCTTCTTTTAATATATCCCATGCAAAGATTACAGGAAATAGCAACAGAGATAAGAAAAAAACACAAAAATAGCTATAAGGATATAATTTCTGATTCTCTATTACTTTAGAAAATTAAATCCAAGAAACAGTTCTGAAATTCACCTTACTGCAGAGCCATTTAAAGTCAATGTCATAAAATCCAACAGGTGATACACTGATTTTTAAATTACCGTCTACCTTTGTTTTTCATCAGTCATCCAGATTTAATCAAAAGGAGATGAAATTAGTGGTGTTGGAATGAAGTATGCATAAAACCCTATCATTGACAGCACTGTAAATCACAGTGACTAAAATAAAAATATTTTTAGACTGTGTTCTACTTTTATAGATCCTATTATTTAATAATTACTTTATTTAAGCACCTTGGTTTCAAAATTGTTCATAATTGAACTTTAGTTATAGAATATACACCACTCTTTACCAATGCACTTTTCCCACCACCAATGTCCCCTGTTTCCCTGCCACCCACCCATCCTCCATCTGTCTCTGAGGCAGGCATTTTGCCTCTGTGTGTGTGTGTGTGTGTGTGTGTGTGTGTGTGTGTGTTTCTTTCTTTTTCTTTTTTGATACTGTGATTTGTACTATTTTAAATGAAGGGATACCACGCATGTCACTTTATCCCTTTTCAGCACCCAGTGATCATTTCCAACCATCATAAAAATATTTTGAATCGATGAAATTAGGGTTTCTGAATTTTTTACTTTTCTTGTAAAAGAAGATCATAATTTTCTAATGCTACCTTAAAATACATTTTTTAATAAAAAGGCTATTGTAAGATAGTAGTAGAAACAACTTAAAATAGTTTATCTAATTTATCTTGCTTATCAAAAGGTAAGCTCAGATACATTAGAATGAAGTAGGAAACCTACTGCCTGTGCAGAGAAGCTATGTAATGCCATCTCTTACACTTTTCAGGTATTTGATGCTTGTTGGAGAATAAGGAAAACATATTTTATTTTTTAAATAAAATAAACTATTTGTGAAACTTTCCAAATAACATTTACAAGAAGAAAATCTTAGGGCACATTCATTCACTCTTCCTAAGAACCTGTACAATTTTGTTTTATTCAAGGCACTAAAACAATGAAGGATTTATGAACTAAAGCAAAGGCATGAAAACATGCAGTTTTCCATGAGTGCAAGGCAGCTTATCATATCAAAGAACTACAAACAAGGCATTAATTTTTCTCAAAGACCTGGACTATAAGAAAGGACAACATACTCCTGGTGGTTTCATATGTAAGAAAACACAACTGCTAAAGCAGTCATGACATCACCACTATGGGCAGGCATCCAGGCCGATGTAATGAAACCACCAGGTATCACATTTCTACTTGCAAAATGTAATCTCTCATAAATTCTCTTAAAACAACTGCTAAATAGACTGGCCTAAAAATAGCATTTCTAGTTCCTTTTATAGGCACAAGAACACAAAATAGCACCCTCTACTATCATCTTTTGACACCTGCTCAGTATCAAAATACTTTTTGCAAAGAAACAAAGTAAATCAATATAATCTTCAATAAACTTCAATGAATCTTCAATTCACTCTGTCTTCTAATTCAAAAGTGGCAGTGCATCTTGCATTTGCAAGATGTTCTCTGATTGAATGTGATTCAACACATATTTATTCAGTCTAAGATTATGCAGTCCTTTGCTTTATTTCTTTCCATAGTAGGAGTTGAACATGGCTATAAATCATTTTTCTTATAGAGAGATGAGAGTTAAGGGACAAATCACATGAGTGGGTAATTCTCATATATGGTAGTCATTTTCTAAAAAAAACAATAATCATTGAACATTTAAAATGTAAAATTAGGAACCTTTATTGATATCAACCTTTATTGATATCAAAATTGTTCTCATGTAATTTAGAAATATTAAGCGAGAAATTCTAAAACCTATGATCAGATACATTATCTCAGTGGTATATCATTTCCCTGGATTCTGAGGTACTGGGTTTGATCCCTAATATAATAAAAAAATATGATGACAATAACAAATTCTAAAATCTTATAATTTAATAAGATATTCACATATAGAAAGTGATAAGAACTAGAATGCTGAAGCAACATTAGGCCACACATTCATTTTTCCTAAACACCTCACAGGATTCCATTCATAGGAATTGTCTCAAGGCTCTCTTTGGGACTTGTGATTAAAACAGAGACAAATGACTTTTCTGGAGCTTCACTGAAATTCCAGTCACCTCTTTCACAAGATGCTACATTGCAGCAGGCCATTCACATGACAGTCCTTCCAAAACACAGTCGTCTCCATGGATAAACACAGCTATCTTGTTTGTTCCATGTATCTGGTACCCAAGGCCAATTTTATGTGTATCTTGTGCATTTGTCCTTCCCAATTCCTCGATGTGCAGTAGATTCAAAGAAGGAAATTTCATAGACCTGGCACAAACACTAGGCATGGATGTAAGAATATATGTTCCCAGCATTGTAAGATGATTCAGTCTTAGGAAGCACATTCTGGTAATAATTATAGACGACTTTTCATGGACTAACTCATATTTAAAAAAAAACAACCTGACTAATGAATTATAAACATTCTTGAAGAACGGGGCCAGAGCAATAGCACAGCGGTAGGACACTTGCCTTGCGCGGCAGACCCAGGACAGACCAGGGTTCTATCCCGGGCATCCCATATGGTCCTCCAAGCTAGGAGCAATTTCTGGGCGCATAGCCAGGAGTAACTCCTGAGCGTCATCAGGTGTGGCCCAAAAACCAAAACCAAACAAACAAAAAACATTCTTAAAGAACATTTCTTGAGGAAACACCTAAATAACAAACAGAAGTAAGAAATGGGAGCTAAGAACAAAGATAAAATTCCATTCTGCCACAACCTACGCACATGTCAGTACCTCTGAATTTACTAAATGTGTATACTGGTACTAGAGTCCAAATAAATTGTCACTCAACTGGCCTGGGGCACCGCGACCCATCTTCCTTGAAATGCTCCTCACCTGATTCTTGGGTCTGTGCTAGCTAGTTCAGGACAAACAGTTCAGTTCAACAAGTGCTCCTGCAGCATTAGCACAGAGTCCATGAGCACTGAAGGGAAGACAGGAAGCTGCAAAGGGTCTTGCTGAGAAAATTCAAGGGGAAAAACAACACACACCTCAGAGAAACTCAACTCCAAAGAAGGCAGAAAAGTAGACAATTTAGAAGCCAGGAGGGCGGGGAAAAGCAGACACTGAAAGAGAAAAGGAGCTTGGCATGCCAGGCAAGCCAGTACCTACAGAGAAAGAGTATCTAGGGCAGGAGGCTGCTGAACACAAAGACGAACACAAAAGCGCTTGCGGAGCTCCAACAGAGGCCTCCTGGCACTGGGAGGAAGCAGCCATCACTGAGGTGAGCCATTCCTCCAGGCCTGCAGTCTCAACACTCCTCCCACACGCTCATTTCAGAATGATGCAGCCTGGCCCTAAACCTCATAGGTTTACTATGAGGTGCTGGATATTTAGATTTATCACGGAATTCAATTTTGTGCTAAAACTCGGGTTGTAGAGAGTCATAGGACCTGTTCAACACAGAGAAAGGTGCAACGCAAACCTGGCCCTGACTGCAAGCAGCCATTTGTAGGCGAACACTGGGCCCCAGTAAAGTCACATCTTGATTTGAACCAACCAGAAGCACAATCCAAGCCCCGCCTCGAAAAGGGCACACAGACGCACAGTTCCAGTTCTACCCTTCAGGCTCTCCACAGTCTCGAGCCACAGTGAGCTCAGAACCAGAGGAAGTTAGAGATAGCTAAATATAAGTAGCCATATATACACATACATAGCCAAATAGATTCCAAGCTAAGTGCACAAGTTAATATTCAAGCTCATAATACAAATAGCTTTTAAGCTGAAGTACTATGATAAAGGGATCAGAACTACATATTGGTTAAGGGATCAAAAGATAAGGAACACTAAACCCTTATCAATATATATGCACCAAATAAAGGGAAAGAAACGTTTTTAAAGCAATTCTAATGTAACTGAGGAGATATAGAGAAGGTAGCAAAGAGCAACGCGAGATTTTAACACCACATCTTGTCATTGGACAGATCAATCGGACAAAATATCAGTGAGAAAACATGAGACTTAAGTATGAAATTGGAAAAACTGGGATTAATAAATAGGTATATGATTCTCCACTCCCCAAAATCTGTATGCATATTATTTTCCAAAACAAATGGAATAATCTCTAATATCTATCACTTGTTGGGGCACATTTCAAATGTCCATAAAGTCATGCAAATAAAAATCACATCAAGTATCTTTTCAGGCCACAATGCTATAAAGGTAGAAATTTGCCATAAAAATTAAGGTGTGGGGCCAAAGTGATAATACAGCAGATAAAGTGATTGCCTTGAACTTAGCCGACCTGAGTTTGATCACTGGCACCCTAAATGGTCCCCCAAACCCCACCAGGAGTGAATGCTGAGCATAGGCTGGGAGTTAATGCTGAGCACAGAGCCTGGAATAAACCCTGAGCATCACGAGGTGTGGCTCAAAAACCAAACCAAACCAAATTTGAACAATTAAAAAATTAAGTTGGAAAAAGATTCAATATTTGAGAACTGAACAACATACTGTTGAATCAGTACTGAATCAAAGAAGAAATCAAGAAACCTGGGCCAGAGCAATAGCACAGCAAGTAGATCATTTACTTTGCACACAGATGACCTGGATTCAATCCCCGGCATCACATATGATCTGTCCCAGCCTGTCAGGAGTTTTCTGAGCTCAGTGCCAGGAGTAATCCCGGACTGCTGCTAGTGTGGACCCCAAACAAACAAAAAATCAAGAGACCTCAAAATCAATGAGAAAGAAGACTCAACCTCAGAACCTCTGGGACATAGCAGAAACAGTACTAAGGAGGATATTTATAACAATACAGGTTATATCAGAAAGCATAAAAGCTCAAATAAATAACATGACCTTGGTGTTTGAGACACCAGAAAAAGAAAAAAAAATCTCAAAGTAAGAAGAGAAAAATAAAATTAAGGCAGAATTATAATAAAGAAACCAGAAAAAATTTAAAAAGAAATGAAACCAGGAGGTATATTTTTATAAGAATATATATGGCTGACAATTTATTATCTAGGTTCAAGAAGAAAATATACAACAAATCAGATCTGAGATGAAAGGGGAGAAATTATAAAAGATTACTCAAAAATTTAAAAGATCATAAGACTTTACTAAGAACAGTTCTTTATCATATATTGGAGAACTAAGAAGAAATAGATAAATTATTAAAATCATACTGCCTCTCAAGATTAAACCAGGAAAAAGTAAAAACTTGAATAGACCAATCATGGGTAAGGAAAGATAAACTGTAATTAAGAAACTAACCAAGGAAAGAAATCTAAATCCAATAGGTACACTACTGAGTTATTCCAAATTTAAGATAAATTTAATATTTATAATTCTTCAGGTCTTCCAAAATATCAAAGAATCAAAATTCTTTTCTGATAATTTCTATAAAGTCATTATTACCCTTATACTAGACGGGAACAAAAATAACACCAAAAAGAAAATCACATATAACTAATGAACATTGATTGATACAAAGATCCTCAACAAATTCTTAGCAAACGGAATCCAACAACATATCAAAAAAAAAAAAATTGATACATCAAGTGAGATTCTTTCCAAGGAGGCAAGAATGGTTTAATATACAGATCAACGAATGCATCATATCAGCAAAAGAAAGGATAAAAGTTATGATCATAATTTATATAGAGAAAGATTCAACATCCACTCCAGATTTAAAAACAAAAACAGTAAAATAAGGAAAGAAGGAATGCAGCATAAGATAATAATTTACAACAAATCCATAGCCAGCATCATAGTCAGTGATAAATATTAATGCCTTCCCTCAGAAATAAGGCACAAAACAAGGATGTCTACTTTCTCCACTGCTAGTTTGTTCTGGAAGTTCTTGTAACAGCAATAAAAAGAAGAAGGTGAAGGAGGAGGAGGAGGAGGAGGAGGAGGAGGAGAAAGAGATGGTGGTGCTAGAAGAGGAAGATATAAAACATATCTAAATTGAAAAGAAGTTGAACTATGATGACTTACATATGGTACAATTTTATATATAGAATACTCCACTAGAAAAACAAGAAGCAAGCCATTGCAGCAAAGTAGCAGACTACAAAATAAATACAAAAATTGGTTGCAATTTTATATGCAAATAACAAAAAGACAAAGAAAAAGATAATTCCACCTAAAAGTGTCCACTTAAAAAAAATTAAGATTCTTTAATAAGAGGCCAGTAGTCAATATATTAACGTTATTACTTATATCATTTTTCAATAAGACATCATTTGCTTTGTTATAAAATAAATTTGAAGTGATTATTACCTAATTTGAAAAAAATCAATAAAACAACATTCATAACACCAAGTAACTAAGGCTCAACTTAATAAAGAATGCAAAAGACTCATAAATCAAAAACTTTAAATGTGGGTCAGAAAGACAGTATAGCAGGTAAAAGATTCACTTTACACATGATCAGCCCAGATTCAATTGGCACCACATATGTCCACCCAAGGACCCAAAAGTAATCTCAGCACAGAGGCAGGAGTAATCAGTGAGCAATACTGGATCTGGCCCCAAAATAATAATAATAATAATAATAATAATAATAATAATAATAATAATAATAATAATAATAATAATAAACAAGCAAACCTATATGCCAGTATGAAAAAAAATTTGAAAAGAACACCAGAGCTGAAAAAATGGTTGAAGTTCACAAATTGGAAAAATTAACATGATCAAATGACCATCCTACACCAGGCATTATATACACTCAGTACAATTGCCATAAAAATTCTGTTGACATTGTTCAAGTACTTAGAACAAATGATACAAAAATAGGCATAGAATAATAAAGCAGCCTGAATATCTAAAGCTAGGCTGTAACAAAAAGAAGAGTGGAAGTATTGAATTTCCTGATTTTAAATCAGAACACAGTAATCAAAGTTGTGTGCTACAGGAATAAAGATAGACTCTCAGATCAATGGAATACAATTGGAATCCCAGAGATTTATGCACAGTTAATCTGTGACAAAGAAGCTGTATCTATAAAGTAAAGCAAGCAAAATCTCCTCAACAAATGGTATTTGGAAACTGGACAGACACATTAAAAAAGAAAACTGGATCCATATATCACACCATACACAAAAGTTAATTTAAAGAGCCATAAAGAACTCAAGATAAGACCAGAAACCATCAAATAAATTGAACAAAATATAGAACTCTGCAGGACACTGACATAAGAGAAATCTTCAATATTTGGCTTCATTGGCCAAAAAAAAAAAGTGAAATCAAAATAGAAATAAAGATAAATATGACTCCCTCAAATTAAAAAAAAAATTCATGGCAAAAAAAAACCCTTAAGCTAAAATTAAAATTAAATTTACTGACTGATAATAAATATCTATATACTGTAAATAAAATTCAGGGCCAAGATACAGAAAACACAGAGTTAAACAATAAAAATACCAATTACCCTATGAAAAAAAATGGGAAGTGGAGATGAACAGGTATTTCCAGGAAGAAGACATACAGGATTCTAACAGACAAATGAAAATCTGCTCAGTCACTTGCATTTAGGGAAATGCACATAAAATAACAATGAGATATTTCACACCAGTAATATATCAAAAGACTGGCAACTACCAGGTTTAGTGCAGAGATGGTGAAAACAAATCCCCTTTTACTGTTTGAAATGATACCTACTTCAACCTCTATGGCAAATGGTGAGGAGATTTAAAAAAAAATAAATAAAGCAAGGGTAGAACTTCCTTCTATGACACAGTAATTCTACCTTTAAGAAATCTTTATGCTAGACATAAAAACATTCCTTTTAAAAGATATATGCGCATATATATTCATTGTAGTGCTTAGTAATATGGAAAAATATGAAAAAAACTCAAATATCTAATGACAGATAAATTGATTTAAAGTTGTGACCTACTTATACAATGTAATGCTATGCATCTATCAGGAAAAATTCAATCTTGCATTTTGTTGCAAATTAAATGAAACTCGCGGGTGTCATGTTAAGTGAAATAAGTCATAAGGAGAAGGACAAACACTAGATGATCTCACTCATTTGTGGTATACTGAGAAACAAAAGCTGGGAATAGAGAGTATCAAACGTTGGCAATCCCTTAGCCTTGGATTACAAAACTGAGATTACCAAGAAGGGAAAAGCTGGGGTGGGGAATAAAGAGATGGACTTCTAGTAACATTAGGACAGATAACAACTAACATCAGGACACTAGTCTGGGATCTTAGACATTTTGGTGCTGGTGAAGAGCATTCACTGAAAACCCAAACTATAAATGTGAAGCCTATTTAACCATGATACCTACACTATAATAATAAACTAATTTTATTTTATTTTTTAAACTTGATTGATTGATTAATTGATGGTTTTTTTGGGTCACACCCAGCGGTGCTCAGGGGTTACTCCTGGCTCTGCACTCAGAAATAGCCCCTGGCAGGCTGGGGGATCTTATGGAATGCCTGGGTCCC
>NC_064854.1:1356576-1571576 GCF_024139225.1 Suncus etruscus
CTATGCCCCATCTAACCTACACAGATATTCTACTGTCTTCCTATGAACTGACTCTTACCACATCTTGCCAGAGTCAGGAGACATAAGACAATGCTATTTTAATGTTCTACAAACACTACTTTAAATTTATTTAGAAAATATGTATCTACTGACTAGAGGTCATAAAAACACAGTCCAAACTATATTTGAATTATTTAATCACTCCAGATATTAAGCCTAGTGTTTTGGCAAAAATTTCACAGTCAAATATATGCCAAACTATTTGCACACTTAGATTGCAGATAACATTTTATTTTATCGCACACCATTATCTATTGTGAAATTGTAAGAAAGGCCATCCAAGAATTGCTATTTCTTCAGCCAAAATTGAAGCTTTGAAAGGATTTAAGCTGCTTTTATACGGTACTTTTTAAAAAAGTATGTTGCAAAATTGTTGTATGCAAAATTAATTGTTGGCAATTTGATTTTCGATCTGCAAGCAGAAAAGGTGAAAAGTAATTTCCAAATAGTTATGTTTGCCATTATGGTTTAATGACATATAGAAGACATGCAAACCCAGAAGGGATATAGCCTCGGGACAAGATTCTAGTCTGTTATGCATAGAAGCAGCCAAGCAATTCTCATTAATGTTAATAGGAGTCAAGTCCACTGAAATCCTAAGGCAATGATCACAACACATTGCCTGGCAATGTATAAGTAAACATCATCTATGAGAGAGTAGACTGACCATTATTCATGTGAACATAAACCAGTAATGAAAGTATATCTAAACACAAGTAAGTGTTGCTTAGTTTTGCTGGAGCTCAGTAAAGTATTTTCAAGCAGAAAATGACAAAAAGAGTAGAATATTATCTGTTCTGACTAGACCCAATTTCGTTTTCACTTTATCTGAAATATTGATATTTACTACTACATGCTAGGAATTCATCTCTAAGATATGGATAAATTTTTGAGAGTAAGATAATAAATTCTGGTCTTTTGAGTTTCAGAGAAGGAACATTATATTAATAGGTCATAAGATCTATTTATATGTTGAATACTTCAAATAAATATGATTCTGATTGGTATAGTATGCCATGAGGTTGCCATTGTCCTACACAAAGAAAAAGTTTAAAATACAGTTTTTTAAATAAAACTTTAAAGTAAAAGTTTTAAAGTTTAAAATACAGGTTTTTCTAAATCTTTATTTAAAGACCATGATTACAAACATATTTCTATTTGGCTTTCAGTGAGAACTGATGACAGGGATCAAACCTGAGTTGGCTGTGTGCAAGGCAGATATACTACATTCTGGGCTATCTCTCCAACCAGACTTTAATATGTTTCCTAAAAATACAACAATAAGAGAACAGAGTGAAATATTGAAAGTGTTTAAGGAAAATTAATAAAGTTTAATAATAATAGACATAATCCTTAAATGTGAAAATAATTTCTCAGGTAAACAAAGGTGGAAGAAAATTTTAGTCAATAGAACTTTCTTACAAGAAATTCTAATAGAAGCTATTTATATAAAAGAAAAATGGAAAATGATTGGGGGTTGGAGAAATAGTAAATGGAATAAGTTTGTTTCCTTGCTCATTTTCAACTCTGATCTAATCTATATCACCACATATGGTCTCCTGAACATTAATAGTGTTGCTTGAATAAAGATATAGTATTTAAGAAAACTGATTCGTGAACACAGAGTCAGGAGTAAGCTCTAAGCACTGACAAGGTTTAACCTCAAATTGCAAACAAAAATATTCAAACCAGCACAGATAACACAAATAACAAAGATAAAGCATTTTATTAGTCAAGCCAACATATACTGGTCGATTCAAGATAAAACAGTATCATCTTTATATTTGATAGCTCATATATAATGGAATAAATAAATAAATAAATAATGTAAAAGACAGGAGGAAATACTAGCAAATTGTTTTTATGGGGAAATGTATAGGATATTATACAAAAGTAGACCAGTAAAGGCATTTAAACTGGATCATCATAAAAGACTTCATGTAGAGTACTAATTACTTTTTGAAGAATAAGAAAACACAAAGAATTATAAACAGTGGTGTGTATTTGTTATATGTGACATGGTCAACATGAGAGGTTCATGCACACAAATACAACTTGACATATAATTAACAGAAGTTCCATTTATAACATTACTCATTTCAACTTATATATTTTACTATCAATTTGACCTAATACCAGAGCATGAAAATTAAATTTTAGGATTTCAAAAGATGACCAAATATTATCACGTAGAAATAGTCTGTTTTGTTATGTGTTGCTTGGGTCCACACTTTGGCATGTCAAGGAAGGTTTATGAGCCTATATCTGGTGCCAGGGATACAAATTGCATGCAACTCAAGTGACCAATCTATGGAACAATTGCTCTGGTCCACATGGTAATAATTAAATCTTTTTCTGTAACAAATTTAAAAGGTTGACAGTGATTTTTGTAATAAAAATTACAAGTTAAGGTTTTTGTTTATACAAAGCTTCTCTTAACAACATTTATGCAGCTGGTTTGCAGAGGAACCAGTGTTATTTTTAATAACTTTTATTGAGAGCAATGTGAATTCCTAGTCTTTCACAGTTGTACTTCAGTGACACAGTGACAGTGAATTAGCGCCATTCCCACAATCAGTGTTGATCTCCCTCCCCATAGTTCCAAGCGCGCCTCCCATACCACCACCCTTCGCCCCTGGACGGCTAGTGCAACAGGTCTGTTTTGTGTATAGCTTGTTGAAGTTTGGTTCTCTTGATTCTATTGTCATTGATTTTGGCTTGCTTCTGATGATATTTTTTTTATTTCCACTCAATGTTTATGAGACTGCTTTGCCCTTGGTACAATTCACTTTTTTTCTTCCTTCCTCTTTCTCCTCAATTTATGAGGCAGAACCAGATGATAAATGTTTTATGGAGGAATGAGCATTATTACCATGCAACAGGTATATTATATGGCTCTGGGAAAAATCTTGACAGGACTTAAGTGCCAGCAACTGTATGTGATGAATTAAAATGTGTAAATATAGATTAAACACTTTTGTAGTATATACACATAATTCAAATGAAAAGCAAAGTATGACAATAAAAATAATTATTATAAAAGGGCCAGAGTGATAACATAAGAAGGAGGACATTTGGGACCGGCGAGGTGGTGCTCGAGGTAAGGTGTCTGCCTTGCAAGCGCTAGCCAAGGAAGTACAGGACCGTGATTAGATCCCCGGCATCCTATATGGTCCCCCCCAAGCCAGGGGCAATTTCTGAGCGCTTAGCCAGGAGTAAGCTCTGAGCATCAAATGGGTGTGGCCCTAAAATTCAAAAAAAAAAAAAAAAGAAGGAGGACATTTGCCTTGCAGGCAACTGACCTAGGTTTGGTTTCCAGCATCCTACATGGTAGCCCAGGTCTTCTAGGAGTAATTTCTGAATGCAGAGCCTTGTGTTGCCCTAAAATAAAAATAAATAAATAATATAATAACAATAACATTTTAAGGATGAAATATATAAAATAACTACATTCAAATAAATTTTAAAATAAATATAAAATAATGACATAAGTTTAAGATAACAATACTTTAAAAAAATAAATTAAAGTCATCTATTGAGAAATAAGTTCTCTGGGCTAGAGAGACAGTACAGTGCGCAAGGCATTTCCCATGCATTCAGTATCCCCAAATTAGATTCCAGGTTACCATATATGGGCCCCAGAAGCTCCCTAGAAGTGATTCCTGATAGCAGACCCAGAAGTAAACCCTGAGCACCGCCAGGGGTGCCCCAACTCATAATGAAAAGCAACATTCATGTTTTAGTGAATAATTTATGTTTGAAGAAATGCTACTGTGTTAGAAGAAACGCTACTGTGGGTAAGGTGGCTTCCTGTATGTTTACTACCTGGGTTTAAATTTTATGACCACATATAAACCAAGCACCAACAGGAGTGATTCGTCAGTCAAGAGTAGGCCCTCAGTACAGTCAGGCTTGGCCCTTCAAATCTAGAAGAAGCAACATTAGTTTGGCTTTTTCATGGTAGGTGCTGTAACAGTGTTGGTGTCAAGCTCTAATCTAATGCAATTATAAAACATGTTTTATCAATAAAAGTAAAAATAAAATTTCTTTTAAAGTATTTCCCATTTTTACCATATATGACAAAGCCTAATTAAAAGCATTCCTACAGGGACCAGAGCAGTGGCGCAAGCCGTAGGGCATTTGCTGACCTAGGATGGACTGCAGTTTGATCCCCTGGTGTCCCATATGGTCCCCATGCCAGGAACAATTTCTGGGTGCAGAAAGCCAGGAGTAACCCCTGAGTGTCACCGGGTATGGCCCGAAAACAAATAAAAACAAACAAACAAATAAAACCCCCCAACATTCCAGCATACTGAAAGTCTCAAATCTCTGGCATTATCTTTAAATCTTTTTCATTTATCCTGACTATTGTACTAAGTGCTACAATAGACATAGGATGTATCTATCTTTCCTAAAGAAAGCTTTGCGCATTGTGGGTAGATAACAAGATGTAGAATCAATGGACCATTTTGTAGCTTTATTCCTTGTTGGGTATTTTTTTGACAAATATCTATACTGTTTTTTTTTTTATAAAAACTGTATCAGATAATATTTCCACAGTGTACTTGGATCCCTTTTTATTGTATTCCTAGAACACAAATTGTTTTTAAGATATATGACATTCACTGTCATGAAATTATATCTCATTGCCATCTTGATTTGAATTTTACTGTGCCATAATCTCAGTGAATTCTTTAAAATTGGTTTGGTAATCATACACATGAATGAATAGAAATGGGGTGAAGTTTTGGAAATGCCTTTGATTTTAAGTAAGACTGCTTAGAGCTATTTAGCAGAACTTGAATCTAGCCAATATGATAAGAGCTTAAGCATGCAGACCTAGAAAGTACTTTGTCCAAAGGAGATAACTTAAAAAAATCAGGTAGATTTCTGATTAGTATATGCTGAGGAAAGAGACTTTCGGTTCCACTGGAAATTTTGCAGATAAACTGGATAAGATCATACTCCTAGAACAAAAATTAGATTCAGACATTATGTATGTAATGGATGAATAAAAACACTTATTCAGGAAGGAATGTAGAGATCACAGCCCATTGAACATCTGTTATTTCTAAAGAGAGAAGAGCATTTAGATTCAAAAGAGTTTCCTCTTCATTGCATAATAATTTAGAATACCTTCAATCTTTCTGGGCACTTTATAAAACATTCTATAAACAGTGGTATTACATTTATCTAAAAAGAATGTCATAACAATCAATTTCATAAATTATGTACAACATTTTAAGTTATATATGGAAATGTGACAATATTTGACAAATTTATGAGGTTAAAGTATTAATAACACAAAATGTCTTTCCTTCAAAATATAAAAATATCTTTAAGAAGTGACAGATTCTTTTCAACAATTGCTCACTGGACTTTATTAACCTTCAGTAATAAATTTATATAAGTAAATTACTAACAGAGTAGTTACACTTATGCTAGGAAAACTTATTTAAATATTGCAGAAAATTCAAGTAGAGACCTTTAGAAAAAGATATATACAAAAGTTTCACATGTTTAAAATATGACAAGCTATCTGAAAAAATTTCAAATGGAAAGTGATAATACAAGAAAAATTTTAGCCATGAGCATATCTATTCATGGTCTTATATTGAGATTATGTGCCCTGAATTTGCATTTCAGGAAAAGAAATTCATTTTTGGTAACTTGCTGAGGCCTGCAGCAAGCACAACAAAAGAAAATTAAGTCAAGTAAAAAAAGTGTGCCTTCTATCTTTAAAACGGGAATTGGTTTGATCATAGCAAGCTTACTTATTTTCCCCAATTCAGTAGAGATGAATAGTAAGGAGGTAGGGCTGACACTAACTATACAGAAGGAATGCTGCACTCCAGTTTGTCTGTAAGTTCATCAAAATCAAGACACATTAGAACTAAATCAAAGACTTAAAAATTCCTTTCAGGACTCTGAAAATGGTTCAAAGACTAGAGTATATTCTTTGCATGAGAGAGTCCTTGGTTTGATCCCCATACTAACTGGATTCTTTGTGCACTACTGAGAGAAACCAGAAGGCAATGTCTCTACTTGCTGAAAAACACTGGCTATAAGGTAATCAGAAACAAATCAATAAATTAAATTAAACTCTTCCCCCAAACTTAACAAAACAAGAATTTTACCAAAAACTCAACAAATAATTAAAAATCTGCTCAAATTATTTTGAGAAGTGGAAATCAAACATTTTATGACTATTAAATATATTGCTTCAAAATATCAACTGGTGAACTTTATTACAACTATAACTCAGAAACATTATATGAGAGTAAATTTATGGGACCCTCACCAGTGTTGAGTGCTCTGTACTTGGAACCATTCTAGCTGTGTTTGCCCAGTATTGCATGTCTCTGGTGTTTTGTGAGTGTGGTGATTTAGTACTATTTAAGCTCAGTGTTTCTACGAGACACTAGGGCCACAACCAGTGTTGTGGAAGGCAGGCTAAAGTACTATGGCTTGAAATCAGCACCTTGAGAATACAAGACATGCGCTCTATCCCTTTAGCTATATCCCCTTCTCCCTACACAAGAATATTTTTGGCAGCCACTGGTCATCATAGCCTCATAACCATCAATGCATGAACAACAGTTGGCTCGTTCCTATAATAAGCCAAAAGAGGGGAAATATTGAATCCTAGCTAAAATATTAACTTGAATGAATTTAAAAAAAATCTAAAGTTGATAAGGAAACAAAAGTAGAGAGGAACAAACAAATGATTGTTTTCGATTGCCACTCAAATCAAAAAACCCTGTAAAATTCAGTTAAAAGAATCATGATGTGGTGTTGACCTCAAACAAAAGCAATCAGTTGTGCTGTCAACAAACAGAATTTATTTGGAAACAAACAGCAAAAATGGGTGATTCATTTAGGGCGAAGCCCACACATGCTACTCTGCATCCATGTCTAACGACTTTCTAAATAACATCTCCCTTGATTCACTAGAAAGGGAAACAGCTTGGCTCCTTTGGAGGAGTGCATGCTGAGTCCAGTAGTGTTTTTAGTTTCCTTTGCTCCATAAAGAGAGAGCTTGTTTTATACTTGTGAGAACTTTGGAATATTGATACCCTCCCCTGTCAAAATAATAACAATAATAAATAGTAATAAAGTGTTTATTATTTATGATTCTATTTATTTTTCTTCCCTCCCAATATATCTGCTTAACATATAAATACTCTGCCATATTTGTCTACTTTCCTATATGATTAAAAATTCATACACATGTATAAAATTATTTATACATCTATGGAATTATTTCAATAGGGTTCCTAGAATTAAATGTACTTCATGAAAATGCAAGGCAGAGACTTTTGCCCTGAGCTTCATTCTCTCCATTAAATTTCCATTGAATATAGTATCTCCTTTTTATTTTGGCATGTAAAGCATACAACTTACAAACATACTCATAGTTGAGTTTAAAAAAATACAATGTTTTCTACACCAATCCTACTACCAGTGTCAAACTCTGTCTGTCAATCAATGTTACCAGAGTCCATTTGTATCTCCCCTCCAACCAGCTGGTTTGATTGTCATGTTGGGTCTCACTAATTCAATATTGTTTGTTTTGAAACAGAATGAGGACAAGTCATGCTCCTTAAACTATTGACTTAAATAATTCTAATATAAATCCCTCAGAGGACCAGCCTTAGGGCAAGACAACAAATCCTTTACAAATTTATCATAAACTAATAAGGCCTTTAAATGAAAACTTGCCCCTTAGTCCTGGTACTAACTCAATATTTAGCAACAATTTTGCTCTAGGACCTTTTTGGTGTGATGATAATGAAAAGTACCACAAGCTTCGTCCATGTTTTGTGGCTATCCCCTGAATATTGGCCACTTTTAGTGGTATGTGATACATCAGACCCCAAATAATCACTTACCATCTAGCAGTCAAAGGTAGGTTTTGAGGCAAGTACAGTGTTGCCTGGCTAGGGACAAGTGGTTTCTGGGTTTGCATGGAAGCTATCAAATTTTTATTTATTTTTCATTTTAAAGATATACTTATTTTATGATGGGAATGTTTCACTAGTGAAGGATTTGTTTTTAAATAAAAATTCTTTCACTTTATTAATACAATTGTGATGTCAGAATCATGACTCATTACACTGGTTCAGAAAAAAAATGTCCATTCTGAATTCAGCATGAATTATAATGTCAGTCATGGGATAAAATTGAAATTTCTGACTTCAGAACCCATAAATATTGCCTACGCAGCAAGAAATTTTTTTATTAAATTCTTCACCACATTAAGACAATTGTGATGTCAGAATCATGTCGCATGATCACACTGGTTTGGAAAACACATCCATACTGAATTCAGCATCACGAATTATGATTTCACAGTTGTAGGCTAAAATTGACATTTCTGATTCAGAACCCAGAAATATAACCTAAGCAGCAAAAGATTTTTAACCACATTTTCAGCACATTAAGACAATTGTGATGTTAGAATCATGACCCTTGATCACACTGGTTCGAAGAAAACATCCATACTGAATTCAGCATCATGAATTGTGATTTCACAGACATGGGCTAAAATTTACATTTCTGACTTCAGAAACCAGAAATAGGACCTGAGAAGCAAGAATTTTTTTTCAAAACTTTCACCACATTAAGACAATTGTGATGTCAAAAATATAAATAAATAAAAATAAAGCTTCCTAGTGTGTGATTAAGATGAGATTTGGAAATTACAAATTGCACAGAGAGTGCACAGAGTTCTATGACATTTTCCCTTTCTTTGGATTTCTTCAATATAGCTTCAACTAAATTAAAACCTATATAATAAACCAGTGATCTAGTATGTTAATATTCTACTGAGTTCTCTGAGCTTCTCTAGCAAGATAATTTATGAAGGTTGGATATCTTCAAATCTATAGTCTGTAGATTAACTAACTGTATCATAGCCTACGTGTAATTGTTATTAAAAGTGTGTGATGTGGTGTTGAGGCAGACTTGTGGAACTATGTTTTTAACTGACAAAATCTGTTGCTATCTCTAAATGTAAAGTATTTTACTTATATATAAAGATATCTAAATGGTATTGAAGAACAGCTGCAAGTGGAAGGAAAATCCTGCATATTGGAATCGAAGTAAAAATTTAATATGCTGGGGCCGGTGAGATGGCACTAGCTGCTAGCCAAGAAAAGACCGCGGTTCAATCCCCCGGCGTCCCATATTGTCCTCACAAGTCAGGGGCAATTTCTGAGCGCTTAGCCAGGAGTAACCCCTGAGCATCAAAAGGGTGTAGCCCAAAAAAGCAAAAAAAAAAAATTTAATATGCTTTTATAAATATTGAAATACTCTGTTCTAATTTTGAGGTATAATTGACAAGTACAATTAAAATGGCATGAAATAGAAAAATGTGATTATTTAACATATGTCTGTGATAAAAAATAATTATTAAAACCACATTAATGAATTCTCAAATATTTAAACATTTTTAGTAAAATGCTTAAGGAATAGTTTTGTTTTAGCTAATTTCAAATAAATAAGCAATGATATCAACTTTCATAAGTTTCTATATGTCATGAGCCAGAATTTATTTATAGCTAAAAATCTGGACTCTATACCTTCTCTTTTCTCTTAAACCCCATCTCTGATAATAAGCACTAGATAATATATGAGTTTGGTCTTTTTTATTCCACCATTATAGATTCCATACATAACAAAACCAATCAATTTTCTAGTGTTTTATTTATGTATTATAGTTAAAATATTAATTATCCCTTCTCATTTATTAAGAGTTAGTGCCAGTCCCCTTGTCTGTGTGGAAATATGCATGTGTTAGACAGACAGAAGGAAGACTAAAAAGCTTTTGCCAAGTCCTGGATACATCTTTTGTAATATATCCCATTCTCTGTTTTCCTCTTACCATCTCCCAAACCTAGAATAAAACTCAACAAACGACTTTAAATTTTAATAATTTTCATCACTTTCCCAAGGTCACTGCATAGAACTAGACATGAAGCCCAAAGACTCAGAACCAGTTTGAGAAGTTGGCTTTACCATCTGAATCAAAGACCATGGTTTAATTTGGTTTGAAAAATAGAACTGGACCTGTGTAGACTCAATTTTGTCACATAATTCTTAATTCACAAGAGAAAGAACGCAAGAGTCAGGGGATTTTCTCAGTAAAAACACTTTATCTATCCTTCACTTAAAAACAGTATAATATTCTTCAGTTTACTTTAATTTAATTAATCATTTATTTATTTATTTATTTTGGTTTTTGGGCCACACCCAATGATGCTCAGGGGTTACTCTTGACTATGCACTCAGAAATCGTTCCTGGCTTATTGGATGCCAGGGATTGAACCCAGGTATGTCCTGGGTCAGCTGCATGCAAGGCAAGCGCCCTACTCCTGTGATATCTGTACAGCCCCATTAATTCACTCATTTGTAAAATATAAAATTGTTTTTATAGTCAAGACTGAATAATGTGTATGCATGCACGGCATTTCCTTTTGTCTTACCTTGACAATTTCTGACTGTTGTTCACAAGGCTTAATATGTTGGAATAATCAGTTTTTCTCTAAATAGGTCTGACATTAGATTTCACCCTTAACCTCCATAGTTTCCCATTTACATATCAAACAACTACCTGGGCAAGAAGTATCCTGGAAAAGATCTCTAAACTGAACTGTTCTCCGCCCAAGGGGGTGGTTCTATCTTCCAAATAAAGACTGCAGTCCTAACAGTCCTTTTTTCTCTCCACATTTGTGGAAAGGTCCCCAGATCCATATTCACCTCTCTCACCAGCCTTGTTTGGATTATTTCCTGTTGCAGCCCTGTTCTAGACCCATTCCCCATTCCTCTCGAGATTGGGGCTTGAGGAATTATCCATATTTCTTTATGTGTATTTCTTTATTAGGATGCAGTATTACTCCTTTGGACTTGTTCAGTAGAAAATATTAGAATATATGTGTTTCCATCTATGTACATCCTGGGGAATAGTGTTATTACTGGACTTATGTATTTGGCAACCTATTTGCAACATAAGTATGTTTTTAATTATTTCCTAATGTTTTTATTCAAGAGTCCAACAGGACAGAAACTTGTTTTTGGATGTTCTAAACCCATAATACAATGCTCCATGATCTAGATTCTTTACAGTGCTTAGTTTCAAATTATTTAGCAAATTCTGGAAAAAGTTTTTGTGAAATGCTGAAGAGAGAATTTGGAAAAGCTGATTGTTTTGAAAATTACATAAGCACAATCTAACCAATGACACTTTTACAGCAAAGTCTACCTTCATCAATATTGATTCCTAGAAATTAGAAAATTTCCTCACCCCTTTACCTGAAGGCATTATATTTATGAAGTTCTTTGACTATTTTCTAAATGGGTCAGCTTTACAGCTGTACCATCTTGAACAATCTACAATGTAACATGTCTGTGAATGTATGTGCGTGTACTCCTTTATGTTAGTCTTATGTATATGTGGTATAAATGTACATTTGTGTCCCTAACTCTAATCCTTCCCTTTCTGCTGCCTGCCACTCTGCAAAACCTTTTTGATTGTTTGCCTGCATTTCCTTATTCCAGAATTATTGCTGTTCTTATTAAGCCCCTTTACCCCTACAGCTTACACCTCCTTATGGCTTGGAGCACACCCCAAACCCACCCTTCCACCTCTCCTTACCATGGACTGATGCCACAACAGAATCCAGTGATCAGAATCAGCCTTTTGAGTGGGTCTTGGCTCAAGGACATATCCTGGCCCGTGACTCCAGCCAGCTGCCACCTTGTCTTCCATCAACTGACAGATCACCTTGTTGGCTGAAGCAGCAATCCAGATTCTACACAACTTGGATTTATTTAAAAACAAAAGGGGGTATGTAAATTTCTTTATGTGTATTATTTACTTTGTATATTTACTTATATTATTTATTATTTTGATGCAATATTTCTACATTAGCTTTGTTCAGGAGAAAATATTAGGGTATATGTATATTTATTTAGATATATTTTCTGGAAAAAAAGTGTTGTTACTGGATTTATGATTCAGGGATTATTAATCTGGCTGAATAACTGAGATAACTGAATAAACCGAATAACTGAATAACAGAGATCACAGCTTAGCATTAGAGCTTTGTGCTCCAATAGTATTTTGTGGCATTATTTTTTCCATTTTGCATAGACTTAGTGATATCAGGAAATGTCACGTAAGAGAGGAGTTCCTTTCTACCTGGTATAGGAACTCCAACATTTATATTTGCAGGTGGGCCTTTTACCCTGAACATCGGTCAATTTGACTTGACCTAGGCTTCAGTTGCTTCTGAGATTGGCTACACCCCCAAATTTTGGGTCTCTTCTTCAGAACCAGGAGGTGCTTCGTGACTCTCTGGCAGTGATTTGTTACCAGGGTGGATTTCCATGCCACACTGATGACAACATAAAACCAGCAACGACTTGCAACCAGGCTGGTTTCCATGCCACCCTGAGGGTGAAATGGAACCATGACAAACTTCTGACTGTAATAGGACCTGTGTAAGATCCAAAAATTTTAATGCAAAGTTTGAATATAATAATCACCACGAGGAGAATCTATGGGGTTACACAATCTAAGACTGTCTGAAGCCTGCAGTTGGTAATGCAGTTAGATACCTCCATGAAAGGATGCCCTGCTTTTTAATAATTTTTTCCTTTTTATTTCATCAGCTTTTTCTGTATCTATACAAAATACAGCCACCTTTTTAGCTCCTATCTAGAAATTTCTGCCTTTTGCAGAGAATATTAGAACACAATTTATTCTGGTTGATCTCATATTTCTGCATATATTTTCCCCTTTAGCTCCTCTCTCATTAATCTCAGGAGGAGCAGATGTTGGTCTTTTCCTAAATCAAGATGGCGTTTTAGACTTCAACCTTAACCACTATGTCTTCTCTTTTGCATATCAAAACTCATCTAAGAGAGAAGTACTTCTGGATAGGCTCTTACCCCAATGTGTTCCTCACACATAGGGTCGTTCTATCTTCCCAATAAAGACTGTGGTTCCTGAGGGCCTTTCTCTCTCCATGTGCTAGAAAGGTCTCCAGACCCATATTTCACCTCCAGCCTGGTTTGAACCTGCTTTACATTTCCTGTAGGGATTGGGAAATGCGAAATTATCTACACAATGAACATTGGAATAAAAAATCTCTTAGATATAATTACTTAATTTCCTTTATATACATATATGCATATATATCCATAAATTTGATTGTTGGATCATATGTTATTTCTATTTTTATTTTGTAGACACTTCTGCCATGCAATCTTGTTAACTAATATATCAATTTACATTTCCATTCTGTTCAAGGTTGTGCAAGAATTATGTAGTTTTTCTCAATATCCTTGCAGAATCATGTCATTTCAATTTTTTATAACAAATGATATCCAAGACTTCAATTGTTATCCTGAAATTTTAAGTGTGTTTTTTGCAAGCAGCAAATGGTTGTTTTTTGTTTCATGATCTAATCCATTATTCTATGTCTTTTGACTGGAGAGTTGAATTTATTGACAATTGAAACTATTTACAGAGAGGGCTATTGTGTCATTATATTGTATAGGGTTGTTGCTGTCACAATTGGATATTTAGTGTATATGATTGATATTTGAGTAGTTCATTTAGAGGTAGTTATATTATATTAGCATGAATATTTCAAAGTCTTTTTTGTCTGTGGCTGATTTTATCCCTCCCTTGTAAATGAGACTTTTGCTGGGTAGTGAACTCTAGGCTGAAATTTCTTTTTCATTCTTGTTTCATTCAGTAATTTGATTATGTTATTCCATCCTTTTATAGCCTGGATTGTTTTAAATGAAATATTTGGCATGTTTATTATATTCTTTTCTTTATAGTTAAGGGTTTTCTTCTCCCTTACTGCTTTAAAGAGTCCATCTCTCTCTCTCTCTCTCTCTCTCTCTCTCTCTCTCGCTCTCTCTCTCGCTCTCTCTCTCTTTCTCTCTCTCTCGTTCCATTTGAATTACTATATGTCTTTGTGTTGTTCTGTTAGGGTCTGTTTTGTTGGCACATTTATATCCTCTTGGCTTTGTTCAGCAGACTTTTGACAGAGAGTGGGGGAAATTCTCTGTATTATTTTTCTTGCATTATTTTTTCTTTCTCTTTTTCTTACCCTTTTGGTATTCCTATAATTTGGATATTGTTTCTCTTGTGTTTGTTTTCTTCTATTGTTTCTCCTTTCTTTTTTTTGTTTTCTCTATTAATGTTGGCTTGTCGTTTATATGGTTCTCCATCTGTGTAATTCTGATATTATGGCTTGCTAACATTTTCTTTAGTTCTTCAATTCCATTTTTATGTATTCTCTCATCTTCTGAAAGAGTTCTTTGAATTGGTTTAATTGTTCATCTATAAGATTACCTAATTTTTCTGTCTATCACTTCCTTGACTTCTATTGCTAAAATATGAAGTGTTTTAGATCCTCATTTACAAGAATCAGGCATTTTGTTGGACTCAGAAATTCTCCTAGTTTCTCTCCATATCCTCAGTTGCCATTGTCCTCTGTAGTTTCCCCATTGTTCTTAGCATTTAGTGAGGTGGGATGATGGAATTTCTTGTTCACCATTATTAAAGACAGTGATATATTGAATTGATGGTATGAAAGGTGGCTAGAAGTATATCCGATTTGTAGTTATTTCTAGACATATGAGTTTATATAAGTCAAATAGGAAAGCTTGCCATCTAATTATTTCATTTGACCTATTAAGTTGTGAGGCTGTATATTTTCTAAGATAAGTAGTTCTGGATCCAATCTTCTACTAAATATTAGCTATATTATTTGGTAATTCACATGGATTGGGAGACAGGCAGGAATATAGCCATGCAGTAGATGGGGAAAAGCACAGGGCATAAGAGATTGGTGGTGATACTGGAAGCTGGGGTGGTCCTGCTGTAGCAGGAATCAGGGAGTCAGTCCCTCTCTTGGTAAATGCACCTGAATTGAGGCAGAGGCACAGAAAGTCAAGGTGGGTGGCAGTGGAAGGCAGTGCTGGGGAAAGAGGTTGTTATATACAACATTGACTGTATGATTGAAGATAATTCCACGGGCCCGGAGAGATAGCACAGCGGCGTTTGCCTTGCAAGCAGCTGATCCAGGACCAAAGGTGGTTGGTTCGAATCCTGGTGTCCCATATGGTCCCCCGTGCCTGCCAGGAGCTATTTCTGAGCAGACAGCCAGGAGTGACCCCTGAGCACTGCTGGGTGTGGCCCAAAACAAAATAATAATTTCACATGTTAAAGATATCTTTTTTATTGTGTTGATGCTCTATTTGCTGTGAAGTTGCCTTTTAATTTGATGTGGTCCCTGTTATTTATTTACTTTAGTGGCTTATGCTTTTGATACTATTTTTTTAAGAATCCCAAAACAACACACAATGAGCAAGTTAAGATTTTTTGAAAATTACTTATAAAGCAGTAAACATATTATTGTTTTATTATAATTCTTAGTAATTAATATTCTGAAAATCAAATGCAATATTATTATTTTCCAGTGAAGCATTGGTCTTCTTTCGGTATTGTTTTGTAGAATAATTTAAATTCTTATTCAGTAGATTAGCTATGTTTTTTTAACCAAAGGTATAGTATTTTCGTCCTTCCTCTTTTTTTTCACTGTGTTCAAAAAAAAGCTATTACTTTCTTTAGGTATAACCAATCAGTTTTAAATTTTAGTTATATGCATATATATTAAGTAGAAGCAGGCATATACATTTTTGTATGTGTCCTAATATAACATATTTTTTGTCCTTATCTTGACACTGTAGGGAATCCCAGGGGATCTCAGGATTGGAAATGTAATCACTGAACACAGAGCCAAAATAAGCCCTTTTCTTGAAAGTGATTTTCAGAAATAGTGTTCTCTGAAGCAGAACATTCTAGAACATTATGTCCCTCAAAGCATTTGGATCCTTTAGTTCAAATGTACACCTCTTCTCATAAACCATCAACTACCTTGAAATTAAATAGTGCAAAAATATGTTGCCTATAATAGCATATCTATATGTTAAATATCTGCAGTTTATGGACTTTCATTCCTATTTTATTTATTCTTACTGCCCTGAGACAATTTCCAAAATGATTTTATGATGTGAAATAGTATCTGACATGGTCCTGAAAAATAACATGGATTGAAAGCAATTTTGTTTTAAATGTCCAGAATAATGATTTGTATTATATATCTGCTTCAAGGTATTTTAAGATAGAATAAAGGAACTGGAGTTTTCTCTTTCAACTACATTTGAGGCAATAATATTTCATAGTCATATGGCATAGAATCACAAAACAATTACTAAAATGCCTTAAAAATATAGTGTACACATGTGTTAGCAGACAAGCTGCATGTGCCTATTATTTTTTTTATTGATTGGTAATATTTTTTTTATTTTTTTTATCTTTATTTAAAAACCGTGGTTACAAACATGATTATAGTTGTATGATTACAGTCATGTAAAGAGCACCCCCCTTCACCGGTGCAACATTCCCACCACCAATTTCCCAGATCTCCCTCCTCCCCACCCTCCACACCTATACTCAAGACAGGCTTTCTACTTCCCTCATTCATTCATTCACATTGTTATGATAGTTTTCAGTGTAGTCATCTCTGCAACTGCACTCATCACTCTATGTGATGAGCAGCATGTCCTGAGCTGCACCTACCAGCCCTCATCTCTCTTGTCTCTGAGATACTGTTAAAAATGTCCTTCATTTTTCTTAAAGCCCATAGATGAGTGAAACCATTCTGCATCTTTCTCTCTCCCTCTGACTTACTTCACTCAGCATAATAGATTCCATGTACATCCATGTATAGGAAAATTTCATGACTTCATCTCTCCTGATGGCTGCATAGTATTCCATTGTGTATATGTACCACAGTTTCTTCAGCCACTCATCTGTTTAAGGGCATCTTGGTTGTTTCCAGAGTCTGGCTATTGTAAATAGCGCTGCAATGAATATAGGAGTAAGGAATGGATTTTTGTATTGTATTTTTGTGTTTCTTGGGTATATTCCTAGGAGTGGTATAGCTGGATCGTATGGAAGCTCAATTTCCAGTTTGTGAAGGAATCTCCATATCGCTTTCCATAAAGGTTGTACTGGACGGCATTCCCACCAGCAGTGAAAAAGAGTTCCTTTCTCTCCACATCCCCGCCAGCACTGCTTGTTTTCCTTTTTTGTGATGTGTGCCAATCTCAGTGGCGTGAGGTGTTACCTCATAGTAGTTTTGATTTGCATCTCCCTGACGATTAGTGATGTTGAACATCTTTTTATTATTATTATTTAACACAATATTGCATTAATTTTTAAATAAACTAAAATTACAAAAATTATTTGTATAATTAACTTTAATCAATTTTTATCATTTAAATATTTTATATATGTATTTGTCAATAAAGAGTAATTTGTTGGTTTATTAATTTCCTGCTTACTGAAATAGTAAAAGTCAATCAATACTTAATAAAAAGTTTTCTTAATGCAGTTTGCAATATGATTTTCTCCTGATTTCTTATGAGACTTGCAGTCTGAGCTATTTACTATACTTTTATATAATGTTTTATATGTTTTATATGATGTAAAATATTGTCTTTTTTATATCTAACTATCTATCTGTCTGTCTGTCTTGTCAACATTTATAGCAAGAAGTCTCCTTACCCATAATTGTTAATATTTGGTGAACAATTTGTTTTACTTTTTTTATTTTATTTAGGTAATTATTAAGTGTTTCTGTTAGTATTGCCCATTTATTTATTTGGAGTTTGGGTTACATATAACTGTGCTCAGGCCTTTCATGTGTTCTGAACTCAGGAATCATTCCTGGTGAACTCATGGGTCTATATTGGGTGACAGATAGGCACCATACCTGATATGTTACTAAATATCCATTCCCTCTGCTGATATTATTTCAATTAATTGTATCTGAAATGTAGGTAGCTTTTGTACAATTTTCAAAATATAAACATATATGTATATCAAACACATTTTATCTATATATGAATGCATATAAAAGCAAATGATATTTATTAACATGTATGCATATAAGATATATAACAATCATAAAGAGCTATAAAATGTAGCTACATACACAAATATATAAAGTAGTTTACATAATAAATTATTTTCTGCAGACTATTCATGTATGTATTATTCAATACATTTTAACTCTTAAATAAAACTTCTAAATTTCTCAATAAATTTACTTTTATTCTATTATAATTATAAGACTATATATAAAATATAAATATCAAAATTCTAACACTACTCTATAACTTCAAAGAAGTTTGAATATTCATTTAAAAACCTCTATTTATTTATAGAAATGTTGAATAAATAGACTCATCTGTCTAAAAAGAGTCAAACCAAGCAACAAAAACTCGCGGATATATTTATTTTCCAGATGATCAAACTGGGTCTCTGAGCAGGGTGGTGATGCAAATCTCCTGCCCTGCCAAAGCCTCAATAGTTTCACATATAGACACACCCAACAAATGCCACACCAATGGCCTGGCTCCATGCATTATCACTGACCTCTGGAGAGACACCCACACCCAAAACACCAAGCATGCTGGGTTTTTTTACTGTTATCTCCTGGAACTCTTTAGACATGAGGCAGACCACCTCTTCCCATGATTCTACTTCCAGAAATCCTAGCAGCCATGATTAGGATTTACCTATTGCCACCATATTAGCTCTTCAACTCACCTTCATTGACTTTCCAAGTCCCTGACTGCATGGTAAAGTTTGCTGCCATGGGATTCTTCCATAGTTTTAATATTAATAAACCCATAGGACTACACCAAAATTGACATGAAATTATAACAGAAGACACATAGTCCAAGAACAGAATACTCAATTAACAATAGGTTTAGAGAACCTTCAGACAGTGGCATAATAACCCCATTTTGAGATAGGACAATTTTCACAATTTTTCTTTTAATGTATTTTTCCTCAATAATTCCATTACTATTTAGTTGTAGCAAGAATTATATAAGAAATTAATTGTACCAGTTAAGGGGCAGGCTTGGGCCGTGAAACTAGAGTCATGTTATTCTTTCCTAATGTAGCCCTTTATTGTAATGAATTTCTCTCAATGCACAGCTTTTATCTGTCCCGTATATACTAGTAGTTTTTTTCTTAGACCATACTTTTTATTCTTTCTTAATTTACTCTACTATCTATCTGTTATTGAAGTGTTTTGTTCCAGTACAACATGTTGGAGTTTATCTCCATTTTATTTATATTTTAAATTTCTGTGTAATGACATTATGATTTGGTATATTTATAAATTATGTATGTTTGAGTCGTGCCTTAACATCTGATATGTGGTGAAAGAGAAATCTTTGGATTTCCCTTGCCAGTTGCTATGAGAGATTCCATCTTAGCATCTATCTACTAAACTCTATGTAAACCAGTTTCCCAGGCTTTTTAAATTTTTTTTATTTTCGAAACTGGTGGAGCCTGCTGATTCTCAAGTTTCCTGCTGAGACTGACGAAGGAAATTAAGCCTTGGACCAGATTGGTAGTTGACAGCATGTCAAAAACATCCCATGAATCTTATCATTAAGAAGTCAGGGCACCTAAGTTAGCAGAGCATCTGAGGAAACAGATGGAACTCATCCATCATAATCTAAAAGCCCAATCAGTGTAGCTGTAAGAGAAATAGATATTCCTTTCCTATATACTCTGAGTCCAGAGTTTAAGAAAGGCAGAACTGCTTCTGATGCCCCCCCTCTCAGGAGCTTATCTATAGTCCATGAAACTTTTGCTATTTTGCTATAAACATTGAGTATTATCTGATTTCTGTTTATTTTTTAGAACCTGATGTCTATCAGGAAATTCAAGCTCTACCACCCTAAAACTCAGTGTTTCTGCATCAAAGAAATATGTCAAGGATCTGCTCAAGATGCAGTTTTAGAAGTGGGTAACAAAGCAATGTCTGGAAAAAAAATTAGAAGCTCTGGGCCAGAGAGAGAACACAGTGGTAGTGCATTTGCCTTGCATGCAGCCTATCCAGGATGGTGATTCGAATCCAGGCATCCCATATGGTCCCCCATGCCTGCTAGGAACAATTTCTGAGCGTGGAGCCAGGAGTAAGCCCTGAGTGCCATTGCTGGGTGTGACCCAAAAAGAAAAAGAAAAAGAAATTAAAAGCTCATAATTAAATGGAAATAATAAAATAGATTTTGGAAACTGCACCAATAGTTTGAAGTGATGGTGTGCATGATCCAGGTCTTAACTGATATCCTTGATGCAACACAACCCAGAACCAGAAACAATCCAAGCAGCACTGCATGGCCTGTTTGGAATAATCTCAAATTTGTCAGACCTGAAGATCAAAATACCAGACTTATAGAGCCAGATAAATCTTTGGGAAATATCACTGGATTCTTTCCCAGAATCACTGGGGAGAATAAATTAATTAATTATTAAGAGTGGTAATAAGCCTGAAGAGCTTGCCTTGAAGAAATTATAGGCTGGGAGATGTGTTGCTTTAAGGTAAACTCTCTGATAAATGTACCAGTTGATTTCTTAATGGATTAGTAATCAATTCAATTCTCATTCTAGATCAGAATAATTAACATGTAAAGGATAACATACTTTAGCAGCTTACAATAAAACATCAGAATTAGTTATCTGGATAAAAGAAAGAATTATTTGTCCTCAGTAGAAGTCCACAATAATTTCAGAGTTTTTGAGAAAAGGGCTTGAAAGAAGGACCCCTCCTGACTCACATATTTAGAAGCAGCATGTATTTGCCTGTGCCAGATTTATAAAAACACTGGCCCATGCTAAAAGAATATCTGTAAGGAAACATCATACTTTAAGGAAAAGAAGGAAACTTCTTGAATAAATAAAACAAAATATGTTTGTGTTTGAAGTTAAAATAATAAATGTAGTTAATAGAACATTTTTTCCTAGAAATATTTCTATGGCACCACATTAGGTATATTTAAGCCCTCTGTGTTCTACTGTCCTAATAACATTATTTAAATATGCTATTTAATTTATGGATGCACATTTATTATTGTTATTTATTTATTATTATTATACATTTATTATTTATTATTGTTAGCATATTTAGTGGAATGTCTATTCATTATTTTATCATGAATGCAAAATCTTAAATATAAATATATATCAGTTGACATTTGTTAAAATTCAGTATCTGAAAGATCAACTGAGAAGGTAAGAAATAATATTGTTTAACAAAATTGTTAATATGGAAATAAAAATTTATATACTATTTTCAACAAAGAATTATTATTCACAGGAAATAGATACTTTTAAGAAAGAATCCAAGTAACAAAGAACATTTTTTTATATTAAAGCAACATTCCAAAATTCATTGACAAAATTAATATTGAAAACTAGATTAAATGGTTGAAAAAAGTTGTATAAGATCTTGTAAAATTAGAAAGATCTGAAAACTAAGACAAAATTTAAGGAGAATCATAAATTATAAAAGGACCATACTGAAACATTCAGGTATAAGAAAATCCCAGATGATTCAAATTTGTTAGAAGAAATAAAATTCCAGTCTTAAAATTTTATGTCAGCTAAGAGATAAAATAGTCTAAATAAAATTAAAGCCTTAAAAATAAAATCAACTAGAAAAAAACCTATTCATATAGATTCTGTTGAATATTGAGTAAAGTATTATAGGATGATATGAACATAAATACACTCTAAAAATTCTAGGGAAAAAAAGAGAAACCTACAAAGAAAGTATCACCAGCCATGTACAGAACAACTGCAACCAGATAATTAAAATATAATTTCTAAAAATTCATGTATAAATTATGTTATGTCAATTATTGTTTTGTGTTCATTTAAGTTTGAATTAACTTATATGTTTAGAATATCACACAATGAACACATTTATAATTAAATTAAATTTCTCAATTCCATACGCATAGATAAAATTGCATAGATAAAAGTTTAAAATAATATGAAGTATGTGGGAAGTTTGAAGATGCGATTTTAACAAAGACGAAAACAAAATCAAGACCAACTTATTTACTGATCTAACTATAGAATATTGTTTCATAGTTAGCCAGTAAAAAATTCATCATACAGAAGCCAAAGCATTAACACAGTTAGCATAGTATGTTTGCTTTGAATGCTGCTGATCCAGGTTAGATCCCCTGCATCCCATATGGTCCCCAAGCTTGCCAGGAGTGATTTCTGAGTGCAGAGCCCAGACTAACCCCTGAGTGCCACCAGATGTGGTCTAGAAATTAAAAATAAAAATGAAATTCATTGTAGATTTTCTTACAAATCTTCTAGGAAAAAGAAAAAAAATGCAGTAATTTACTTTTCTAAAACATAAATTTAGTAAAAATTTATTTTATAGCATAACCTAAGTACTTCTATTTATTATTTATACACAGTTCAACTTTTATGATAAAGAAGTGTAGATCATTTAATACACATATTCATGCTATTATAATGCAAAGCTACATCTGGACCTAAGTAGTGGGTCTGCGTAAAAGAAGTGCAAGGTTAAAGGAGCAAAATGAGAAATAAAATATAGCTATATCTGATGTTTATACAAATTCTGCCAAAAAATAAACAATAAAGTATCCTATACATGCAACTCATTAATAATTAATAATTATTAATAATTAATAATTAATTTTGTTTGAGATGAGGCAGGTTTTCAGTTTTTAACTTCTAAGTTAAGAAGTTCCTAGAGTCCAGGGGAAAATAGGGGAATGACTGGAGGACTGTCAAGCCTCCCAGCACCCCCCAAGCTAGGGAAAATGCCTGCAGTCTGGGTTGTCCCCTAACCCCATATGGGAAGAGCCGGCCTCCAGGATCAAAGCACCAGAAGCCAGCTATCTGCCCGGCCCCTCCCTCTGCTCCTCCCCCCTAGAGTAGGGAGGGGGGAAGCCTGGGGACCCCTAGTAGACCCCACCTGGAACCCACAGTAGACCACCCGAGGTGGCACTCAGTACCGGCCTAGAGTCCAGGGGGACAAAGGTTTGATAGAATTATAATCCCTGGTCAAATGGGGGGAAAATAATAGGTACTTTATCAAAGAAACCATACATGTGACCAAAAGGCATCTGAAAAAATTCTCTGCATCCCTATTCATTAGGGAAATTCAAATCACCTGTGGGTTCCAGGTGGACTCCATTAGGGGTCTCCAGGCTTCCCTCCCCTAGGGAGGGGGAAGCAGAGGGAGGGGCCGGGCAGATAGCTGGCTTCCGGTGGCTTGATCCTGGAGGCCAACTCTTCCCAGGTATGGGGTTAGAGGCCACCCCAGACCGCAGGCATTTTCCCTAGCTTGGGGGCTGCTGGGAGGCATGGCAGGCCTCCAGCCATTCCCCTCTTTTCTCCCCTACTCCAGGTGTTCCCTGGTTGCCGGCCCAGGTGGACTTAATCGTGGTCCTCAGGCTTTCCCCCTTTCTCTCCTGACACTAAGTGGGGGACACATGGGGTATCGGATGACAGGCCAATGCAGCACTGGTGTATGTTGGGACATTACATCGTGACATTCGCTGGTATTTTATTTATCATTGGTCTCCATTTCAAAAATACCATATAAATTTAAAATAAAATGTGAGGATGGACTTTTAGTTTGGGAAGAGACCATTACGGGTGGGGGTACCATATATTTTCAAAATAAAAATAAGAGGATGGACTCTTAGGCTGGGAAGAGGCCAGTACTCTTTACCTACTTGTTTACTCTCAACGGCCTCTTGGCCTCTTCCTTCTTTTATTGTGTAATTGTGGTTACCATACTAGGTTTCTGATTAGTTCCTATAAACGGTGACAATTGAGTCCACTGTCTTAAGCTAGATTGTTTATTTTCCCCACTTTTTATCTTTTTCTCCTCTTTGTGAACTGTTCAATAAGGTATTTTGGTGAAAGAGTCCCTCTCTATCTTTCCTTCCCTTTGTTATTTGTTAAATAAGGAAGTTTGTAGAAGTGTCCCTCCATTTAATGTTTATATAAGAACCAAATCAATTGGATTGTTGGACTTGTTCTAGCATTCCCATAGGCACCAATCTTGCCATGTGATACTGTTCTTCCTTTGCATAGGCACATTAAAATGGGAAATTATATACAAACACGTTCTTATAAAGATGGGAACACACAAATTTTCTTAAACGGTGACAATTATGTCCACTGTCTTAAGTTAGATTGTTTATTTTCCCCACATTTTATCTTTTTTTCTCTTTGTGAATTGTTCAATAAGGAATGTTGGTAAAAAAAGAGTCCCCCAGTTTAATGCTCATGTTTGAACCAGGTCATGGGGATTGTTGGACTTGTTCCTGCGACCCCTTTATGCGCTGATAACGCCAGGTGGCATTATTCCTTGTTTGCATGGGCACATTAAAATGGAAAATACTATACATACAAATAAGTTCTTATCTAATAGAGATAGGAACACACAAATCTAGTGGTACAATGGAACCTTACACCCTAAACATTGACATGATGACCTGGCACAGGCATCAGAGGTTTGGGCATTTTCCAGTCACCCCTGAACCAGGGAAGCCATCTACAAAACACCCAAAGTTGTCTATGTCATCACCTTGAAGCAATTCTCTAACTGGGAAGACCCTACTGCTGCTCTGACATCGATTTACTCAAGAGTCTTCCCTTAACACTGAGAAGATTTAAACAACAACAACCTGCATACTGGACAGGGCTTTCTCCATTGCCCTTTAATTGTGAGTTGAAATTAGACGCCACTCCGCACCATCCTGACTTCATTGTAGGATATACAGATTCCAGGACCTTCAATACAGAAACAGGATACCAACAACAGAGACTGTGAAAAATATAACTGTAATGGCACTACAGACAATGACCAGGATTGGACAAACTAGTTTGCCTGGAGCCTAGAAATGGTCTTATGTCAGGAAACTTCAGGGGTAAGTTCTCCTTGTACTTAGGCCAAAAGTTTTTCCTTTCCATGACCCCCATACTTTGGTGGGCCCATGCAAACGATAATTGCCATTCTAACATTGTTTATACAGTGCTCCTTTGAATCTAAAACTTTAAGAAACCACTAGTAAAAATATCTGTAACTGCAAAAAAAATGGTTTACATTAGTGTTAACATATATGCTTTTAGTTAAACTAGCATTCTGGGGGATATAGGAGGAAGAAAGGGATATATGCTTGGGAACAGGGATGAAGGGAGGACAACAATGGGGTTGATGGATATTTCCCTAATTCAATGTTAATATGTACCTAAAATACTCTTGTGAAAGATATGTAAGTCATTATGATCAAAAAATTGTGTTTTATTTAGAAATGTTCTTTGACTTACATGTATTATTATATTATATTATATTATATTATATTATATTATATTATATTATATTATATTATATTATATTATATTATATTAATTATATGTTATGTTATGTTACTATATTAAGTTATGTCAGTTTACCTCAATATGTTAATCAATTTTGTCTCTTGAATAAATTCTTACAATAAAAAAAGAAGTTCCATACTGTTTGTTATTCTAAGTTATGTTCTGAAGTTACACTAAGTTGCATACTGAAATAACAGGCCAGTCTGAAATTCCAAAGGATAGTATGGAAGATGAGTTGACTTTTACTTATTATACCTAAGATACTAACTTTTTCTACACTAAGAGTTTCAAAGCTGTTTAAATTGAATTATTTATAATAGTTGATAATAGTACAGATTAATAAATGTATGGCTTAACTTTTTCAATGCCAATACTGAAAAATGGATTATAATTTAACATGCCTATTATTTGCATTTGTTAGGACAATAACGAGGTAAAATCATATTTTATTCATATTATGTTCAGAAATATCAGCAACAATCTGGAATCAGTTTTTCAGATGATTTCAAAGTATTCATGATGACACGAGAAATTTTTTTTTTCTATTTTGTATCCACTACATACTGCTTGAGACTGTTAGGGAATAAAGAATGACAACTAGATGTATGATTTAGTAGTGTTCATGAAAAAAATTAAAAGTAAAACATGAAATATAAAATCATAACTTAAGAACAGTTCAATCAATGAACTTTAACATTATTATAGTTACATAAACTATAATAAATACAATTAGAAGACAAAAAGTTCTCATGAAAGCATTTGAGAAAAATGTAAATCAGATGACATTTGTAATGTCAAAAAAAAAAGACAATAAAAGAGAATACAGCCACATGTTCTATTTTTAAGGTCCCAGAAAATACATTACTTGAACATTTTTCCATATTTTTACACAAGCAAATCAAAATAAAAAAAAAAGATTGTATTAAAGTTCCAAATGTTGTTTTTGTTTTTTTTTTTAGCTTACATGCAGTGATGCTCAGGGATTCTCTTTCACTCTCTACTCAGGGATTACTTTTGATTTGGGTGATCATTTGGAGGTACCTGGGGTGGAACTCTAGTAGGTGTGTGCCAGGCAAGCATCCTACCTGCAATAGTATTGTTCTAGCCAAAGAACCAAGTATTTGAGAAAATATTCTCTGACTTTTCAAAATATTAAACCATGTTTTCCTCTCTACTGGTATTTTATATTGTATGGCTAAATACTAATCTGCTTAAATATTGCTTTTATTCTCAAAATGAATGAATTAAGAAAAATAAAGGGAATAAATAACAAAAAGAAAAAGTGGGGAAAGAAGGTGAAATTTTTTTGGAGAAATGTGATTATCAATAGTACTAATGTGTGCAACACTCTGTAAAAATATAATTTTCTAATTAAACATTAACTTAATGATGGCCCATAGTAACAAAATAAGTGGTGCAGTGGTATATTATTTAATAATGTATACTCACAATTTTGTTACAAAAAGTGATGTGATTTTTGCTAACATTTTTTATTTAGAAAAAGAATAATTTTAAGCTTTTAAGTACATATATTAGGAACATAAAAAGTGGCATTGTAAATAGTTTACATTAGTGATATAGTTTAGTTCTGTTAAATTAAATGTAATCGACAACTTAAGTAACCCAACAAAACTTATTTCAAGTCTTAGCATTATCATTAATAAGTTGTATTGTTTCTTTTATAATTCAGATTCTCAATAAATATTTTACCACCTGAAGCTAATTCTGTCTTACTTTTTCTATTTGAAGTGAATGAGGTAAAACATTAAAGAACTGGGAGTAGGTAGTCCTAATTATATGTCAAGTTTGCATCACAAAATTAATTGGATCAAGCAAAATGGGTCTTTGCATTCAGGGCTGAGTGCTTTGTTTTTATGTGATTAGAGAAAGAAATCAAGAGCATTTACAATTCTGCCACTCTTTCCTAATCATTATAAAGCACTGGTCAGAATTGCATTTATTTCCCAAGCCATCATAGAGACCACACAACAAAAACACTTTTGAAGTTAGAAGGAAATAAAACAAAGAAAAAATGTTGAAGAATAAGTAGTAACAAGTAAAGCTTCAGAAAAATTTAAGCTATAGAATCTATAAATGAATCTAACCTTATTTAGAGAGTAGAATAATAATTATAAAATAAAGTTATTTTCAAAATCGTGGCCTGATTTCTAGATACTATGGTATTTCCTGTTCTGATATAGTTGGAAGTATAAAAAAAATTCAAGAATCAGAGTTGTTCTGAATATTTTTCTCTTCTTGAAAATAAGTTGCATCCTATGCAGAACACGTTGAGAACCTAACATGGAAATACAAGTATTCCTTATATCCAAGTTCCTGAAATCAAGTAACTGAGATTTTTCCAATGAGAAGGACAGTTCTTGTTTTCCAGGCAAGGAAGTATTCATTTGCGGTGAGAGGTGGTGACTATCTGAAAGGGTGTGCAGTTGAATTATTCAATTTAATATAGGATTTGCTGTCAGTACAGATAATTACATTAAGGGTATTTATAACAACTATGATTATATCTATAATCTTAACATAATGTACTGATTTTATATTTAATACAGATACTGATATCAAACTATAATCTTTACAATCCCAATAAGTAACTGACTTTGAATGTACTGAGAAACTAGGTCTTGAACTGAGTAGTGCCAAACAATAACAGATTTAGATTAATCTTGCATAGGTAATAGGTTAGAATCAAGGGTATTCAGTACTTTCATTTTCATCATTTGTATTAGATTCGGAGTCATTCAGTGATAGTCAAATAATTATTTTTGTCCTTCAAAGTAAAGTAGAATTATATTATTTACTGGAAATTGCACTTTACAGTAGATAATTTACCTAAATTTTCCAAAAATTATTATCATAGGGACGGGGAATAAGCACATAGCTGGCTAAAGTTTTCATTCCTGGCATTACATAAGATTCCCCTGAGCACCCTAAGCAGAGACAGGAACAAGCTCTGAACACTAGAGGCTGCGGCCCCAAGAGACCAATAAAAAAGTGACATTAAAATATTATAGTAATAAATAAGCAACAAAAACACTTAGAAAAATTCAGGACTATGATATGTGTCTATTATAGTTTAAGATTCTGTCACCTACGTTTAACCTAGCAAATGCTTTTAATATTCCACAGCTACAATGTAATAGATGACTATATTTAAATTTTTACAATACATGGTTCTATTTTGCAGTGCTGGAAATTGATCTCAAATCTTATAGATTTAAGGTATGTTTTGCCATTTAATGAAATCACTGGTCAGAGATGCACAAAGTCTGCTTTTGTCATCACTGAAAGATACCCACACATTACGTAAAATAGCTCAAATTATTAGGGCTAAAATAAAATCAAGGAATTTGGAATAATTGGCTTGAATTGCAAGTTTCATAATTTGTAACTTATTCTTATTAAAATAATAAAATTTGAAATGAAGTGACATAAAATTTGGAGAATTAACAAAAGTGTGACATATATAAAATACATATTAAGTACAGTGAAGATTTAAAATAGGCATTGAAGCATTTACCTTATATTATACTATTATGTTAGGTTTATCCTTAGGACTGCATGTAGTTCCATAAATACCATCAGCATCTACCCCTAAGCAGAGCCAGGAGAAACTCCCGAACACTCTATCCTAGGAAGAGGGAATAGTGAAGTGTTTATTGAACATACTGAAACCTGCACAGGGATGCATACAAGGCATCTTTGCTGAACAAACATGTAGATAATAAAATAAAAACTTGGTTGTAAAAACCTGAGGACATCCAGCAAGACTATGAAGGATATTAGTTTAGTGAGTAGCCCAGACTATAAGAGAATGACTAAACTTCTTTGAAATAATTTAGTTGAATTTATTTTGATTTATTATGGAATAATAAATAGCATAATTTATTCTATTATTCTTAGAATATGTGGAGTCTTGTACTTTTCCATTAAGACATTTATTCCTAATATGTGCACCTACACCACAGAACATGTACATGGATAAGAGAGGGAATCACATATGCCTACACCGTTCACATCAATAAATGTATCGAACATAATTTTTGAAATTGTTTGGGAAAATATTCTGAATATTCTAGAACTGAAAAATCAGAGAACAGTTTTATGTGAGTACGAAAGTAATACTTCATGTTCAAATCCAGATCTTATATAAACATATTTTCCATTCAAAATATTGATTCCATTTGACAGTGCCCTGGGATAACTCCTGGTTCTGCATACAGGGATCACCCTTGGTGGGAATCAGGAGTGATTTCTGAGAGAGCCAGGAGTAACCCTTGAGCATCACTGGGTGTGGACCCAAAACCAAAAATAAAATAAAATAATATAAAATAAGAGAGAATTTGTATAGTAGAAATAAATTTTCCTGGGAGTTACATAAGTATTATTTCATATTTTAGCGGTTGGGATAATAAAAAGAGTATACCCAGAACTTTACTTTAATTCCCTTTTTGTTTGAATACAGGTAAAAAAACATGCAAAAAATACTTTGTAATTATATTAGCACTTTTCAGTATTCTACATGTTCAAGAAAAGGCTTCAACACCAAATACAATTTTAATATAAAAGTAAAATAAAATGATTACTAGCTACATAAAAATAATTGTATTTCAATATAGTTCAGTATCGGTGTGCTATTCAATTTTGTAAAAATCATTCTGACCTTTATATCTGTCATAAACTAAAAAGTTGTGAAGACAACCTTCAAATTCTCATGTGAATTACTTATTTCCTGAACCCAAGTTAAATTAAACTAAGGCGAATTCTAATCTAGTCTCTTATAGATCTCTTAAAAAAGAGGAGTTTAGGACTCAGACAAGCAGACAAATAAAGATCATATATAGATATGCTAAGGAAATAGAAGGTCTCAGGAAAATTGACCTAGTCCACGCATTTTCTTTGACTTCCAGTCACCTGAGTTGTGATCAATTTGTTTTTATTAAGTAACCAAATCTGTGGTACATTATTGTGTCAGTCTTGAGAGCAAATACATTATTGGCAAGATTATTTGTGACATAGAAAATGTAATTATAGGAAGTTATTTTCTTTGCTGCAACTTAGAGCTGCAAAGTCACAACAAAGAATGCAAAATCTATCAGTATAATTATTTCAAGAATCTAGAAAGAATCTCCACCAATCAAAGGGCTAATGAAAGAAGAGGCAGAGACTAAAGCGGCTGGATTTATGGTTTCTCACAAGCAAACTTATAGTTCTATAAATCGCAGGATTTAAGGTGACCTCATAGGAGCTATAAAATCCAGCTGCCAGACGGTTGCAGCATTTAGAATGTACAATTTGGAGTAAATTTTCTCTCTCTCTCTCTATTTTTTTTTTTTGCTTCTCGCTTGGAAAGGAAATGCATAATCAGGTATAGATTTGTGGGAAGTGAAATAGATCCCTCATTAGTGGGGGGAAATAAAATAGGCTTCCCATTTCCAGGGAGCACCTTGGTGGAGCCCCTGAGAAAGACCAGACACCCAGATTCCTAGAAAGTCAATCAACTCCCAAGATTCCATTGTTAACAAATAGGAGCATAGGGTTGAAGGGTAGAGTGTACAACAGAAAGTAGAAAAGCCTAGAATGAATATGGCAAGTGTTGCTCTTATGAAAGATAAGGTATATGTGTATACATGTTTAATACGTGTATATATGTGTGAATAAACATAAATGCATTTATATATTTAAGTTGCAATGTTTGTTGATATTTTCCAATGATTTTAATCAATGTCATCAACAGAATTCCAAGAGGTGTTTACAAGGGTATCTTTCTCCAATCCATGACAGGAGCTGGTAATGTAACACTAGTCTATGACCTAATATTATCTAATACTGGAGCTCAATAAGACTGATGAAAGATGTTTGGTATTGAATAACAGCGATACATATCAAAGCAAACTAAGAAAATTGTGTAGCAGTTATTTAATATTTACTTAGGATCTTGAGGCTTTTAAATGTAAGATAAAAGTCTAGTGGTATAATATGTATAGTTTACACATTTTAGCCTATTCATATAAATTGTGACTAGTCTCAGAATTAGAAGTCAACGCTGGGAATTCAATATTTATTATGCAAGCTTTTCAGTTATATTTGCATTTTTTCAAAGAAAAATAATTATTTTTAATGAAACAGTTTATTTTCTGTATGGGAGAATTAAAGTGTGTTTAAGAGATTTAGAAATGCAATCTTCATCTAATCTAGAAAAACATTTGTTGTCTTTTGATTAATCTTTTACAGCTGCAAATTCTTCATGCAGTTATTGACTTTTTGTTCAATGAAAATTCATTTTTCCAATTATGGACCTATTCTATATAATCACACCTAATGTTGAGTGACTGCTATACTTTGCAGGAGAATATGCATAATTTCTGATTTAATCTTCATAAGTGTCCTTTTGAAATGAAGATTCCAAATTCAAAACAGAAAAATGACAAGATATATAATTACATCTAAATGGGACTCAGATCAATTAGGACTTGGTCTCAAATAGAATACCTTTTTTTTTTTTTCCACAACCATGTAGCTATTAGGGAGTCTGCACTCTTCCATTTTAAATGGCCTAGATTCCTTGGATTAAGAGATTGACTTTGAAACACAAAAGAGAAAAAGATGAGGAGAATCTCAGTTTAAGTCAGTCGCCCAAATTATGGTTCTTTGATAATTAAATTCAAGGGACTTTTTATAATTACAGCTTACTGGTCCTGGAGCTTAACTTTGCCTACTGGTCTCATCCTCTGTCCACACTATTGAAGAAATCCTTATTAACTCTCCTACAAGAAGCAGGTCCTCCATGATTTATCTGTATATTTAAAGTGCACCACGCACCAAGAATATTTAAAAGACTTTGGGCCAGAGAGGTAGCGTTTAAGCTATAGCGATAAGGCGTTTGTGGCCTACTCGAGATGGACCTGCTTTGATTTCTAGTATCCCATATGGTCCCCTGAGCTTGCCAGGAGCTATCTGAGTGTAGAGCCAGGAGTAACCCCTGAGCACTGCCAACAAATGTTTCATAACATAATAAAAGGTCCATAACAATATTTGAATTGTGAATTCAAAACCTTACCTACAAAGTGAAGTCTAGGATTATATGGATTCACGGGAAAATTCTAGTTAACTTTCAAAAAGCATCAAACCAATTCTTCATTATGCCTTTTTTTAAATTAAGTGACAACTTCTCCATTTATTTTATGAAATTAATCATTGCCCAATAACAGAAGCAAAAGCCACACAAGAACATTTTTTAAAGAAACAAAGCTATATTTTTAGGTGACTTTTGTAAAGTGGAAAGGAGAAGACAAAAGCTTCACTAAAGGAATTCACTGATTCCTATCTACCCACCTTGATCATTAACTGAAACTCCTGGGAAATCTAGGACTTTTGTGAGTCTGCAATGGATACCTGCAGCTTCCAGACCTTGCATCTCTCTATTCTTATGAGATGGTCTTCAAATTGCAGGTAGGTTTCACTTGTTCTGTCAATCTTGGGGCATGATTCCCACCAGCTGATATCTCTGATGAGCAATGAAACCCAGTCTGGAAAATGGAATTGCTCTTTGCTGGAAAGGAAAGGAAGTTCTAACTCTTTTTTTTTTTTTCAAGAATAAGATGATATTTTAATTTTCTTTTTTTTTTTATTTAAACACCTTGATTACATACATGATTGTGTTTGGGTTTCAGTCATAAAAGGAACACCACCCATCACCAGTGCAACATTCCCATCACCCAAGTCCCAAATCTCCCTCCTCCCCACCCAACCCCTGCCTGTACCCTAAACAGGCTCTACATTTCCCTCGTACATTCTCAATATTAGGACAGTTCAAAATGTAGTTATTTCTCTAAATAAACTCATCACTCTTTGTGGTGAGCTTCCTGAGGTGAGCTGGAACTTCCAACTCTTTTCTCTTTTGTGTCTGAAAATTATTATTACAAGGGTGTCTTTCATTTTTCTTAAAACCCATAGATGAGTGAGACCATTCTGCGTTTTTCTCTCTCTCTCTCTGACTTATTTCACTCAGCATAATAGATTCCATGTACATCCATGTATAGGAAAATTTCATGACTTCATCTCTCCTGACAGCTGCATAATATTCCATTGTGTATATGTACCACAGTTTCTTTAGCCATTCGTCTGTTGAAGGGCATCTTGGTTGTTTCCAGAGTCTTGCTATGGTAAATAGAGCTGCAATGAATATAGGTGTAAGGAAGGGGTTTTTGTATTGTATTTTTGTGTTCCTAGGGTATATTCCTAGGAGTGGTATAGCTGGATCGTATGGGAGCTCGATTTCCAGTTTTTGGAGGAATCTCCATATCGCTTTCCATAAAGGTTGAACTAGACAGCATTCCCACCAGCAGTGGATAAGAGTTCCTTTCTCTCCACATCCCCGCCAACACTGTTTATTCTCATTCTTTGTGATGTGTGCCATTCTCTGGGGTGTGAGGTGGTATCTCATCGTTGTTTTGATTTGCATCTCCCTGATGATTAGTGATGTGGAACATTTTTTCATGTGTCTTTTGGCCATGTGTATTTCTTCTTTGTCAAAGTGTCTGTTCATTTCTTCTCCCCATTTTTTGATGGGGTTAGATGTTTTTTTCTTGTAGAGTTCTGTCAGTGCCTTGTATATTTTGGAGATTAGCCCCTTATCTGATGGGTATTGGGTGAATAGTTTCTCCCATTCAGTGGGTGGCTCTTGTATCCTGGGCACTATTTCCTTTGAGGTGCAGAAGCTTCTCAGCTTAATATATTCCCATCTGTTAATCTCTGCTTTCACTTGCTTGGAGAGTTCAGTTTCCTCCTTGAAGATGCCTGTAATGTCCTGGAGTGTTTTGCCTATGTGCTGTTCTATATATCTTATGGTTTTGGGGCTGATATCGAGGTCTTTAATCCATTTGGATTTTACCTTTGTACATGATGTTAGCTGGGGGTCTAAGTTTAATTTTTTGCAAGTGGCTATCCAATTGTGCCAACACCACTTGTTGAAGAGGCTTTCCCTGCTCCATTTAGGATTTCCTGCTCCTTTATCAAAAATTAGATGGTTGTATCTCTGGGGAACATTTTCTGAGTATTCAAGCCTATTCCACTGATCTGAGGACCTATCCTTATTCCAATACCATGCTGTTTTGATAACTGTTGCTTTGTAGTACAGTTTAAAGTTGGGAAAAGTAATTCCTCCCATATTCTTTTTCCCAATGATTGCTTTAGCTATTCGAGGGTGTTTATTGTTCCAAATGAATTTCAAAAGTGTCTGATCCACTTCTTTGAAGAATGTCATGGGTATCTTTAGAGGGATGGCATTAAATCTGTATAATGCCTTGGGGAGTATTGACATTTTGATGATGTTAATCCTGCCAATCCATGAGCAGGGTATGCGTTTCCATTTCCGTGTGTCCTCTCTTATTTCTTGGAGCAGAGTTTTATAGTTTTCTTTGTATAGGTCCTTCACATATTTAGTCAAGTTGATTCCAAGATATTTGAGTTTGTGTGGCACTATTGTGAATGGGGTTGTTTTCTTAATGTCCATTTCATCCTTATTACTATTGGTATATAGAAAGGCCATTGATTTTTGTGTGTTAATTTTGTAGCCTGCCACCTTGCTATATGAGTCTATTGTTTCTAGAAGCTTTTTGATAGAGTCTTTAGGGTTTTCTAAGTAGAGTATCATGTCATCTGCAAACAGTGAGAGCTTGACTTCTTCCTTTCCTATCTGGATTCCCTTGATATCCTTTTCTTGCCTAATCGCTATAGCAAGTACTTCCAGTGCTATGTTGAATAGGAGTGGTGAGAGAGGACAGCCTTGTCTTGTGCCAGAATTTAGAGGGAAGGCTTTCAGTTTTTCTCCATTGAGGATAATATTTGCCACTGGCTTGTGGTAGATGGCCTTCACTATATTGAGAAAGGTTCCCTCCATTCCCATCTTGCTGAGAGTTTTGATCAAGAATGGGTGTTGGACCTTATCAAATGCTTTCTCTGCATCTATTGATATGATCATGTGGTTTTTATTTTTCTTGTTATTGATGTTGTGTATTATGTTGATAGATTTACGGATGTTAAACCAGCCTTGCATTCCTGGGATGAAACCTACTTGATCGTAGTGGATGATCTTCTTAACGAGGCATTGAATCCTATTTGCCAGGATTTTGTTGAGGATCTTTGCATCTGCATTCATCAGTGATATTGGTCTGTAATTTTCTTTTTTGGTAGCGTCTCTGTCTGGTTTAGGTATCAAGGTGATGTTGACTTCATAAAAGCTATTTGGGAGTGTTTCTGTTTGTTCAATTTCATGAAAGAGTCTTGCCAAGATTGGAAGTAGTTCCTCTTGGAAAGTTTGATAGAATTCATTAGTGAATCCATCTGGACCTGGGCTTTTGTTTTTCGGCAGACATTTGATTACTGTTTTAATTTCATCAATGGTGATGGGGGTGTTTAGATATGCTACATCCTCTTCCTTCAACCGTGGAAGATTATAAGAGTCCAAGAATTTATCCATTTCTTCCAGGTTCTCATTTTTAGTGGCGTAGAGTTTTTCAAAGTAGTTTCTGATTACCCTTTGAATCTCTGTCATATCAGTAGTGATCTCTCCTTTTTCCTTCCTGATACGAGTTATCAAGTTTCTCTCTCTCTCTTTCTTTGTTAGGTTTGCCAGTGGTCTATCAATCTTGTTTATTTTTTCAAAGAACCAACTTTTGCTTTCGTTGATCTTTCGGATTGTTTTTTGAGTTTCCACTTCGTTGATTTCTGCTCTCAGATTTGTTATTTCCTTCTGTCTTCCTATTCTTGGGTCCTTTTGTTGAGCATTTTCTAGTTCTATTAGCTGTGTCATTAAGCTACTCAGGTAAGCTCCTTCTTCCTTCCTGATGTGTGCTTGCAAAGCTATAAATTTTCCTCTCAGTACTGCTTTTGCTGTGTCCCATAAGTTCTGAGAGTTTGTGTCTTTATTGTCATTTGTTTCCAGGAACCTTTTTATTTCCTCCTTGATTTCATCTCGGACCCACTGGTTATTGAGCATGAGGCTGTTTAACTTCCAGGTGTTAAAGTGTTTCTTCTGAGTCCCTTTGGAATTCACAAATAATTTCAGAGCCTTGTGGTCAGCGAAGGTAGTCTGCAAAATTTCTATCCTCTTGATCTTATGGAGGTATGTTTTATGTGCCAGCATGTAGTCTATCCTGGAGAATGTCCCATGTACATTGGAGAAGAATGTGTATCCAGGTTTCTGGGGATGGAGTGTCCTATATATATCCACTAGGCCTCTTTCTTCCATTTCTCTCCTCAGGTCTAGTATATTCTTGTTGGGTTTCAGTCTGGTTGACCTGGTTTCAGTCCAGTGTTGACAAAGCCGTGTTAAGGTCCCCCACAATTATTGTGTTGTTGTTGATATTATTTTTCAGATTTGTCAACAGTTGTATTAAATATTTTGCTGGCCCCTCATTTGGTGCATATATGTTTAGGAGAGTGAATTCTTCCTGCTCTACGTACCACTTGATTAATATAAAATGTCCATCTTTGTCCCTTACAACCTTCCTGAGTATAAAGTTTGCATTATCTGATATTAGTATGGCCACTCCAGCTTTTTTATGGGTGTTGTTTGCTTGGATAATTTTTCTCCAGCCTTTTATTTTGAGTCTATGTTTGTTCTGACTATTCAGGTGCGTTTCTTGTAGGCAGCAGAAGGTTGGATTGAGTTTTTTGATCCATTTAGCCACTCTGTGTCTCTTAACTGGTGCATTTAGTCCATTGACGTTGAGAGAAAGAATTGTCCTGGGATTTAACGCCATCTTTATTTCAAAATTTGGTGTGTCTTTTGGGTAGTCTTGTCTTAGATTAGGTCTTTCAGTTTTTCTCTTAAGACTGGTTTTGTGTCTGTGAAGTTTCTGAGCTGTTTTTTGTCTGTGAAACCATGTATTCTTCCATCAAACCGGAAAGTGAGTTTTGCTGGGTATAGTATTCTGGGTGAAGCATTCATTTCATTCAGTCTTGTCACAATATCCCACCACTGCTTTCTGGCATTGAGTGTTTCTGGTGACAGGTCTGCTGTAAATCTCAGGGAAGCTTGCTTGAACGTGATTTCCCCTTTTGATCTTGCTGTTTTCAGAATTCTGTCTCTATCTGTGGGATTTGTCATTGTGACTAGGATGTGTCTTGGGGTGGTTTTTCTGGGGTCTCTTTTGGTTGGTACTCTTCGGGCATGCAGGATTTGATCACATATATTCTTTAGCTCTGGAAGTTTCTCTTTAATGATGTTCTTGACCATGATTCTTCCTGGAAATTTTCTTCCTGGGTCTCTGGTACTCCAATGATTCTTAAGTTGTTTCTGTTGATCTTATCATAGACTTCTATTTTCGTCTGTTCCCATTCTTTGACTAATTTTTCCATTGTCTGCTCATTTGCTTTAAGTTTTTTGTCCAATCTCTCCTGCTGTATGGAATTTTATGTATCTCATCTTCCACAGCACCAAGTCTATTCTCAGCTTCTGATACCCTGTCCCAGAGCTTATCCATTTTGTCATTCACTTCGTTTACTGACTTTTTCAGTCCTGTTAGTTGACATGTTATTTCAGTTTGGAGTTTTGTCATTTCTGCCTTCATATTTTCTTGGTTCTTATTAGTGTTCTGTTCAACTCGATCCATGGTTTCTTGGAGTCTGTGGAGCACCTTCCATATTGCTAGTCTAAAGTCCTTATCTGAGAGGTTGATTAGTTGTTCAGTCATTATCTGGTCCTCAGAATTGTCATCTTCATTCTCTATGTCTGATGCTGGCCTGCATTGATTCCCCATTGTCACACTTGTATTGTGGGTTTTTCTACGTGTTGTGGTGGTATTCATTGTCTATATGATGTAGGCAGCACACTCCTCTGGCTCCTCCCTTTCTGGATGGGCTGACTTGCCTCTAAGGGAGGGGAGTCCTCCGTGGATGAAGCCTCACACTGGGTCAAATCTTAGGCCCGAGCATGCAACAGAGAAGACAGTCCAGAGAGAAATGTTTGCTTCTGTGATATAGCACCGTTCTTAGTGTGATTTTTCCTTCTTGTTGCAATGGAGTTCTTTCCTTAGAAAGAGTGCACGGCCGCGTAGTGAAGCGGAGCGGCCGTGCTCCTCTGAGCCTCTTTTTGCCCCACTCGCAAGAGTTTCACGCAAGAGGACAGTAGACAGACATAGACAGGTCACACTCACAGTCTTTCACAGTTGAGCCCCACTGGGCCGGTGTACTTTCACGGATTTTCCCCGCCTGATGTCACACACAGGGAGCTGGCTTTTGCCCAGATAGCATTGTTATCTCTTCCCGAATGTAGTTTCTTTGGAGTTAGCTTCCCAGGGCTCTGAGGAGAGCTTCCAGAGTTCAGGAAAGACAGAGAAGGGTAGGACAGGGCTCCCTTCCGGTGCTCAGTTCCTCAGAAGAAGCACAGCCCGGTGGAGATTCTGCAGGTAGAGCAGTCAGCACTCTGCCTGGAAACCCCCACCTGCAGCCATTTCTCACTCACTCACTGGCTCGCTGGGTAGCTTCTGAATGTAGTTTCTTTGGGGTTCGCTTCCCAGGGCTCTGAGGAGAGCTTCCAGAGTTCAGGAAAGACAGAGAAGGGTAGGCGGAAGTTCTAACTCTTAAGGCTTTTCAAGTCCATTGCCTTCTCCCCACAGAATAGAATTTGGGAGGAAATGAATAGTCAATATTCAAACAATAATAAGAAACAAAAATAAGAGAGAAAAAATAAACAAGAATCAATGTGGCTTTTCCAGAGTGAAGAAGGCCAAGAGAACACATTTTAGGTGGAGACCTGGCCATGACCCCCTTATGGCCCAGAATAGGGAGGTACAATACTTACCTTTATAAGGAGTAGCATCATAATAAATGGTGGTTACCCAAGAAAAATGACAGTGATTTATCATAAAAACAATCTGTTAAAAATGAGCAGGGAAAAAATAAGGACTTAAGGCATTTGCCTTGTACATAACTGATGGTAGTTTTGATCAAGCCTGTATATGTAATCTCAGTACCACCCGGAGTGATCCCTAAAGGCTGAGTGAGAAGTCAGCCCTGAGAAATTTCTAGAGTTAGCCCCAAGGCCCCACAAAATAAAAAGAATCAGTGTTATACACAACAAAGGAATACAGGGTGAATTAAACACTTTTTTCTCTTTTATTTCCTGTAATTTGAATATTGAATCTTGGTAACCCCAGGAACTATCTCTACAGAGTTTAGCTAACGATTGGATATAACAAACTATTGGCCTAGAATGTAGTCTACGTACAGTTATAAACATTACCTTGTAATTTCTTCACCTAAAGTGCCACGTGGTCTATTAGACAACTAGAGAATCACTGTGATGGACTTATTAAGGTTAGCCAATAAAAAATATTAGTCTTGATTTGTGTATATCAAAATAAAAAAATGTTCAGTTAAAGCTCTTGATTACATGTCTTTCTCTCCCTGTGCTTCCTGACTAATTATGGTGCTTGTATGTCTCTACATAAAGTGTAAAGGAGGGTTGAGCTTGCTGTTTTCAAAAACGAATGTTTCTTCCTTAACAAGCCATTTCTGTGACTGTATGCTTTATTATACCTGACTTAAATATGCCCTACAGGCTTAGTAATACAGACTTAGAGTACTGACCTTGTACATAGTTGGACCTTCATTCTATTCCTGGCACTACTTATGGTCTTCTGAGCACCTGCAGTAGTGTTCCCTGAGCATATCATCAGGAGTAAACCTTAAACATCTTTGTGTGTGTGTGTGTGTGTGTGTGTATTGCAATTAAAATATTTTAAAAATAAATAAAAACTAAGTATATTCTAGAAACTTTTATATTATAGGAATAAAAATAGGAATACTAAGAAATATATTAAATTTTTACTCCAAACACCACCAATATAATGCACATTTTACCATAAAACATCTATTCTCTATTAATCCTAGACCAGTTTTATGGTGCAGCCAAAATATAAATATGCAAGGTTTTTTTTGTATATATTTATATATATAAATTTATATATTTATATATATAAATTTATACATTTTATATATATTTGTATATTTATATAAATATAAATATGCAAGGTTCTAGGCATAAATTTTGAACTGTAATGAAACTCTATCTTCTGTTTAGGGGGTCAAACCTAGCTGTACTCAGTGGTTACTCCTGCCTCTGAACTCAGGGAGAACTCCTGGCAGGTTCACAGGACCATATAGGTAATGGGTGTTGCAAATCAGCCCCTGATGAGGTTGACTGATGGAGGGACGGAGGATGAGGCCTTTCTCCTCCAGCTCAGACAACGCATGTCCACCCTGTTCAGCTGTCGGTTCTGAGGTGAACGGGGCGGGAAGAGAGCCTACAGGTAGTGAGGCTTCCGAAGAAAACAGCTCTTTATTCCGTGAAGAGGCCGAAGCCAAAAGGTCTAAGAATAGGCCCCAGGAAAAAGCCCCTCACTATCCACAGACCCTTGCTTTTATGCCCCAAGGGGCTGATTTGCAATACTGGGGATGAACTCAGGTTGACTGAGTGTTAGGCAAATGCCCTACCTATTGTATAATCTCTCTGTTTATTTATTTTAAAAATAATGACATTTAACTGAATTTTTGAATCATCTTCTGTTAAAAGAAATGTGAAGAATTTGGCACAAAGAACCTTCTAAAGTCTAAAGTCTAAAAAGTTTATGGAAAAGTAACAGTTCAGTAATAATAAGTGATAAAAATAATTTTATGACTTTTAAAATTTGGCATTTAAACCGTATGAGTTTTAGGCAGCAGTCCAGACATTGGAGAATGCTGGAATGTTATGCTTTTTAAACGGGTTATGAGAGATGGGATGAATCTGTGTGACCTACTGAAAGGCTGGGTATGAAGTTCATCTTGGATATGTAAAGGAAAATTAGTAGGGTAGTAAATTAATATTATAGTAGGATAAATGACTACTTCTACTACACCTGCTATGGCTACTACTATGACTACAGCTTTTTACACCACACCCAGCTGTGCTTCATTGTCTACACTCAGGAGTTACTGGTGGTGTGGCTTGAGGATACTAGGGATGGAACCTAGGTCTCCCACATGCAACTCAAATGTCCTCCCAGCTATTTCTCTATCCTTTAGGGTAAATTACTTTTCCATCAGATATTCCCTATATCAAAGTAGTGATTATTTAAAGACGTTTAAACTAATTCAAAGGTTTACCTTTCGGTGGGGAAAGTTTTGGCCACATCTAGTATCTGTGCTCAAGTGGCCCCTGGTACTGGTCAGGGGACATTACCTAGTACTGAGATTCAGTCTAAGATCATTAATGTCTTACTCCAATACTTTTTCTTAGTTTTCTCAAAATTTTCTTAAAAATCTATTAGATTTTTAGTAACAATTACTAATTTATAAGTAATAATAATCTACTAGTCCGTTGTTAAAAGTATTGGTAAACATATTGTAATATATAAAATATATTAAAATAAGAATAGAACTTTATGTATCTAGGAAGAGAGGTTTAATTCTATGCTATTCTGAATGGTGGAATTTGAGAGAAAATGCAGAATGAGCTACAATGATGATAAAGTTGTCCAATTTTTACTATATGTCTCTTCTAAGATGTGATAGTCTAAAATTTTTTACTTTTTTGTGGACCTTCCCTTGTTACTTTAGGGTAATAAATTGCTGGAAATCACATAAAATAACACAGCTCATCTTCTTAAATAAATTAAAAGAAGAACTGAATTTTAATAAATGCCATTCTTGGCATATTATATATAACATGATAATTATATTTTGCTTGACTTTTGCTTAGACTTTGGTTTAGTCAAGAAACAATACATTCTATACTTTCTTTTTCTAAATGGTCACAGAAATGTGACATAAAAGATTAAAATAGCCACTTCTGTCGTTTATAGAAAGATATTATTGAAACTAATCCCAGAACCTTCTAGAATACAGCCTCAGGCTGGCAAGATGGCTCAAAAAGAGAGCACATGCTGAGAGCAAGTTTGAAGTCCTCAGTTTAGTCAATCATAGTGAAAGAGATTCCACAGTTCCCCTTGTGAGCTGTCAGATGACAATCATCTTACTCAAACCATCTTATAAACGCCATCATTCTGTTACCTTCATATCAAGTCTGCACAGGATTGCTCAGATCGTCAGTGATATTGTTTATCACTGCTTCTTCACAGATCCAGGCAGGAATGAGTCACTATTTTTTCTCATCCAGACCATGAGCACATTACTTGTGGGCAAAGTAAATGTTAGCTAACAACGTCCAAAATTTCTGATCTATAAGCAGACCCTGAAACTTCCAAAGGCTTAAGTCACATGTACTCAGAGTCACATGAAAGACCAATAAAGTGTCAGGCACTTTTCTCAAAATTCTGTCAAGAGATGGCAGAGGACCCTACATCAGTGTGGCTTCTAAGCCATATACAGAATAATCAATTATACAGAAGAGGTCCAATTTATGCTATTGTGATTGTAAATATAACCTAGAACCCCTCTAACAACTGTTCAACTGTGCTCTCTCTTAGCTGCCTTTGTCATGCAGGAGTCTTTCTTTTACTTTCTGTAAACATTCTCTTCTTTGAAATGTTGAATATTCTCTCCAATAATCTTCAATGAATTTGGAGTTACTTGACACTGCTCACATAGCAGAGACTTACACCTACCCCTATCTTAAAAAATTCCACGAGGCTGCTCATAATCACCAGAACAAGCATTAAATTTTCCTACAAGATTTTGCAGCTCAACTACTCAACAATTTCAACATTGTTAGCAAAAGAGTACTGTTAGGAATCTTCAAATGATATATATTTTATATATAAAATAAAACACTGATGCTCCAAACTATAAGATCTAATATTCATTTTCACATACCAGTTATAAAACACTATTATATGTATTAACTAGAGCTATCATCTTTAATTCTCTGAGATAGATTGAATTGTTCTTTTTAAAAAGAAAGCAGAACAAGAAGAAATTTACCTGTCATAGGCCCACATAATAATTAAGTAGCCTACTCATGAGCAATGAAAGCCAAGGCCTGATGTTCCACCTCTATTCTGTGTTGGTTTCTGTGGCCTCATCCCTAACCCGCCATCCTTCTTCCTCCTTTTTATCATGCAGAAATCTTACTTTTCTATCACTAGGTTTATCAGAAGCAGACATGGAGAAGACTACAATTTTTTTCTTTTTCTCACAGGGGGGGGGGGCGCAGTTTGAGTTACACTGAGCGATGCTCATGAACTTTTCCTAACTCTTTGCTCAGGGGGAGCTCCTGGCAAGATTCAAGGATTTTTCTTGAGTGCTAAGGTTCTAATGAATGTCTGGAACTTGCAAGAAAATGCTTTATCAACAAAAGTATCTTTTTGCATTATCCAACTTCTTTTTATTTATATGACTTTTTATTGAAATCTGTGTTTTGTTGTTCCATAGTTTTCATCTACTGCCAATTCTCTCTGTCGTCTGGTTTGTGTGTGTACGTACGTACGTATGTATGTATGTATCTGTAGCAAGATAGATTTTACTGAAATTTACTTAAAAAGATAGGAGGGAGCATGGAGGGCAAAGGGCATATTTGAGAGAGAACACATGCTTCTCTCTAGTGAAAATAAGCAATCACAGAAACAGACAAATAAGGAAGATGCATGCTCAAGGGGGAAGATAGATAGACTTGAAGAGTAAGACTTCTCTGTATTTTCTTAGTGATAAATTTGATTAACAAATTGTCAGCCCTGAGACTGATTTGATTTGATCTTTTTGTGTTATCATGACTTTCAAATTAATTTTAGCATTAAAATATTTGTGTATTTATTTAATACAAGTTCTCCTTCATTCAGCACCTCATCTTTTTTCCTGAATTGCATCCCACTTCCTTGTCTGCATCTGCTGTCCAAGTGGTCTCAATGCTTGTGACTGCTCCTTGCTACATTGCCTCTGGCTTTTGTTCCCTCTGGTGCTGTTATATTATGCTAATCCTTCCTTCCTTCCTTCCTTCCTTCCTTCCTTCCTTCCTTCCTTCCTTCCTTCCTTCCTTCCTTCCTTCCTTCCTTCCTTCCTTCCTTCTTCCTTCCTTCCTTCCCTCCTTCCTTCCTTCCTTCCTTCCTTCCTTCCTTCCTTCCTTCCCTCCTTCCTTCCTTCCTTCCTTCCTTCCTTCCTTCCTTCCTTCCTTCCTTCCTTCCTTCCTTCCTTCCTTCCTTCCTTCCTTCCTTCCTTCCTTCCTTCCCTCCCTCCCTCCCTCCCTCCCTCCCTCCCTCCCTCCCTCCCTCCTTCCTTCCTTCCTTCCTTCCTTCCTTCCTTCCTTCCTTCCTTCCTTCCTTCCTTCCTTCCTTCCTTCCTTCCTTCCTATTTTTTTTCTGATATTGAATCATGCCCATCCATTTTCAGGACTTACATTTGGCTGGACGCTCAAGGGTATCCCATAGGAAGTGTCAGGAATTGAACCAGTGTCTGACACATGCAAAGATAAATCTTTATTCCCTGTGCTGTCTCTTTGGTCCAGTTTTATAACGCTCTGTGAAAATGAGAACTAGATGCCCCAGGGCACAAAGATAGGTGAAAACTACTGACTGCCCACAAAGAATAAAGAATCTATTGTTCTTTATTACACATGTCTGATTCGCACATAGCTGTGCTAAGCTTAGTCCTTCTGGGTTATTTATGAGTCTCTCTGGAACTAGCACACTGGTTTGAAACATTGTTTGATTCTTCAGCTCTGAGAATGGAATAGAATTTTACATAGATAACACTATAATTTCTTCACGTAATGGATAATTTTCCACTTATCTCCCAGGCAGTCCTGTATTTTATTTTTTTATGTACACCACTCTGACTCCAGATCCACCAGAAATTTTCAATTAGCTGTTTTTCTTTTACTTGCCAACACAGTCATTTTTTCTAGGAGTTATTCTCCAGGTAGAACCCTTAAACTATAGGATTTGATGAATCCTAGATTTCTGTCACCATAGAAAGGACACATCTGTGTACCCTCCACTATTCCTTCAGAAGCTAAGAAAGAAAAATAGAAGACGGGGTGCATCAGAGCTTGCATTCTCAACTTATTCACTTCACTTTGCCATTTCCCTCTTCCGTATGACTCTGCCTGATGTTTCCTTGTAGGAAGCATGTTCCTTGTAGGTAATGAAAGGTGATTAAACAGCCATCTTCACATTGACTGGAATCCACTCGGCACCTTTTTGAAAAATAGTGTGGTTCTAGTTGGATTCGCTCAGAGCCTGTCTTCAGCTAAAGGAGTCCTTCTGGAATGTCCATCTTGTCCTAAGTCATAGACTTGTTACCCCAGTTTGGTCTAAAGAGATAAAGCCTTGCTCTGCATATCATTGCCCAACCTATGGCTCTTTGGCTCTTCCTTCAGGAGACAATGGGGCTCTTCAAGGGTAAAAACAGAGAGAAGTGTTTATCTTAGGAATATCTCCTTTACTAAGTGATGCTGTTCAAATTATTTAATCCACCCTGCTTTAAAAAGAGATCTTAATTGGATAAGAGTGGCATGCTTGCATAGACTGTGACAGACTTTTTTTTTTTTTTTGGCAACATCTAACTCTTTTTCATGGTTTCCAATAAACAATTTAGATTTAAATGATTAAGTATCTTCTGGGGCAATGTAAATTTGTTCTGTGTCCTTTCTAGAATAAAGCTCTTGAAAATTTTTTTCACAGTGAGTATCTAGAGCTGCCCAGTATATTCTGGAGTTTTGATCACCCAGAGGGAAACAGAAGCTGCAAGTGTTCTTGTAGCTGGACTCTAAACGAAACAAATCATGTGGCATTTCTCTCTAGAGACATAAGTGGGATAGAGATGTGGAAGGTGAGATGAATCTAAGGACAGAGGAGTAAGTGCTGGGATTCAGAGTATTGCTCCTGACTTGGGACATGTGGATTCAGCAGCATTCAAGGCAGCGAGCAAAGAGGGCTGTGTTTGAACGAGGTGGCTGCCACACTGAATTACTGATGGAAGTAGGAGGCATGAGTGAGCAGTCACATATAAAGTTACTAGCCATGCATTTAGGAATCAATTTCCAGCCATACTACTGGGTGTTAGAAAAGGCAAAGAAAACAAGCTAAATCAACCTAAAAATGTGATTTTAAAAAAATATCTGAACCAAAAAAAATTTGAGATGAAAAAATGACTGAAATACATTTTCTATCCTTGCTTAATTAAAGTTATTTTCTCAAATGAGATAATATAAAAATATTATCCATTGCATCTTTTCAGTGATCAAGTAGAATTCTTTCTAAATTACTGTGAGATATATATTCATGTGCCAAAAAAAAAAATCCAGTATGCAGTCAAATCCTACTCCCAGACATGTTCCATAGAAATTTGGGCATTTTTGAGTCCAGTCTGGTACCAGCAGATTCTCCACCGTGGCTTACTATTAAGTTCTCAGGCTCAGCAAAAACTGGAAAACAATACTAGGGAGAGCTACAACTGCTGCTAACTTCTTAAATTTTTATTGATTTTTCTTCTTTATTATTAAAAACTATGTTCCTGCATCTTTCAATTTTTCTTTGAGGGGATATGTATTTCATAAACAGGCTCAGAGAATCTGGTACCTATTCCTGGCGATTGTCAGCCAACCAGGGTTGGTGGTTCAATGCTGAGGATGCGCTAATTATAAATTAAATTTTGAATAATAGCTTGCTTCATATTCCTGTTATTTTAATTGTTCTCATGATAACTCAAATATTTCTAAAACTATGGGTTAATGGAACACTATTTACTAGATTGCTTTAGAAATACATTTTAAAATTTTGATTACTTTTATAATACATTTAAGTGCCATGATTACAAACATGTTCATCATTGGGTTTTAGTTAAAGAAAAGAACACCCCGTCTCCCTCCTCCTCCACACCCTGCCTGTATTTGAGACAAGCATTCTATTTCTCTCACTCACGAACATTGTCATGATAGTTGTTAGTGTGGTTATTTCTCTTAATTGCATTCATCATTCTTTGTGGAGAGCTTCATATCATGGCGTTCCTTCCAGCTCTCATCTCTATCGTCTCTGGGTGTTTTTACAATAATGTCTTTTATATTTCTTAAATACCACAGATGAGTGAGACTATTATGTGTCTATCTCTCTCTATCTAACTTATTTTACTCGGCATAATAGTTTCCATGTCCATTTATGTATAGGAAAATTTCTATTTTTAATTTATTTTTATTCTTTTATTGGAGCTTACTAAAAATGTTCATATTGAACTAGAGATTTCTGGCAGTTGCCCATAGTTCACTGTGCCATTGGGGCTCTAGGGATAGGAGAAGGGGTAGAGACTCTCCTTAGAAAAAGTTAAGCTTCTCTAATCAAGCTTTTCTGACATTTTAATGATTAAAACAGCCAGTGATTGAATAACTGGTAAGGCACTTGCCTTGGAAGTGTCTAACTCTGATTCAGTCCCTGGCACTAAGATGGTCCTTTGAGTAATATCAGGAGTGATTCTTGGCCATAAAGCCGGGGGTAAGCACTGAACACCATCGGGTGTGTCCTTAAGCAAGTATGTAGAGACGTAAAAAAAAAAGAAGCCTAAAAATAGGTATAAAGCTTTTTCAAAATAGCACTTCAAAAAAAACTTGTATTCTGCGTTTTGTTCATGTTCTCTGAGATACTTTAACCTGCCACATGCCTGCTATGTATCTCTATGTATAAACACATCTGTATAGGAAAAGTAATGATAAGTGCTCAAAGATGTGAGCCCTGTCCTCCCAGAGTGCCTTTCTCTTCCCTTCAACGTTAGTCACCCAGACTTTGGTTTCAACTTTCTCCCCCCAGCTCCATTGTCAGTTCTTTTTGTCTTATTTTCTTTTATTCTGCTTGCCAGCTTTTCATCTTGCTTCTCTCTTTCCGAAAACATATCATTTTATTTGTAGCTAGGTCTTGCCCACACTCTATTTTTACTGAATACTCTATGTTTACTGAAGTCATGGATGACAGGCTACTCTATTATGTGGATACAAAAATATATATATTGGTTTTTTGGGCCACACCCGGTAATGCTCAGGGGTTACTTCTGGCTATGTGCTCAGAAGTGCTCCTGGCTTGGGGGACCATATGGGACGCTGGGGGATCGAACCGCAGTCCGTCCAAGGCTAGGGCAGGCAAGGCAGGTATCTTACCTCTAGCGCCACCGCCCAGCCCCTACAAAGATATTTTTATAACTGCAATGTTGAGACTTTATTGATTTTCTTCTACTGATACGAAGATGCTACTTTCAATCGAACTTCAATTTCTTATCTTGTATATATATTTTATTGTAAAATTTAAAAATATACATGCCAAACTTATTGTAACATTTGCAAAGATTGCTTTATATAAAGGTAATGCAGTTTCCGAATGTCAGTTTTTATTGTAAATAATTTCATAAGATTTCTGATTAAGGATCAAGATGTATCTTGCTTGTTTAACTATAAAATAGACTAAAAGTATATTTATTATTTAAATTTAAAGAGACTAAATATTTCTTTGACTGTTATGCTTTTTAATCCAACTGTCTTTTAGATGAGAGTATCATATATGAATCTGCTTCATGAAATTTAATTACCATGTAAGAAATAAATGTTATGGTCTTTAATTTTTAAAACATTTACTAAAATACTTTATTATCCAATATGTTTTAATGGGTCTTGTTCATAAAAACATCTTTTGTCTGCATTAAACTCATATAAAATAATATCATCTATATTCACTAAATAGATCTTATCTTTTTTCATAAGAAAATTAATAAAATTAAAATAATTTTAAAATTTTGTAGTTTGAAAATGTTAAAAGATTAGATGTTTTACACTATTCCTTTCTGATATTTAAATCTAAAACACTTGTCAGTGTATAAAGAAAATATTAGAATATTCTAAGAGGCAGAAACTAGCCATAGAACTTAGGACACAGGAAATGATATACAGATGAATCTGTAGATGTTTTTTTCACTTCTGGTTGCTGAACAAATTGGCAACCAGCAAAAAGGAAACTAGAGTTTAACCAATGCAGTTAACAAATTTTCTAGTTGGATAACGTTTCTAGATAACAGCATCTCCATTCGTAGACACTTTACAAAATAATCGTGAACTGTCTTCACTCAGATCAATGAAGTGTCTGTGTCGAAAGGATAAACATTGACCTTTGCCATGATAATTGAGCAAGAAAGATTAGTGAAGTCAAGGATGGAGTTCTAGCTAGCTATTAGGAAAGAAAGACATACATATCCAAAGGGAAAAAATACAGGGCAGAAGCAATAGCAAAGGGTAGGGCATTTATTTGCCTTGCATGTGGCTGACTCAGGGAGGACCTGGGCGTCCCATATGGTCCCCCAAACCAGGAGCGATTTCTAAAAGCAGAGCCAGGAGTAACCCCTGAGTATCACTGGTTGTGGCCCAAAAACCATAAAAAGAAAAATTACAATTCCACATAGTTTATTATTTATTTATTTATTTTTGCATGTGTTTTGTTGTCACAACCATCGTGGTCTTGAATCCCTTTATGAACTGCACACAGGAATTACTTCTGACAGTGCTCAGGAGACTATATGGGATGCTAGGATTGAACCCAGGTTGACCTCATTCGGTGTAAACACATATCTACTATTCTACCCCTCTGACCCCAGCTTCCCCTTTTTTTGCAATGACATCTTTGTCTACATAATAAACATTAAAAAATCTACAAAATAACTTCCAGAACAAATAATTGGATTTATCAAGGTCATGGTATATAAGATCATCAACATTTCTATATTTTGTAAGAAAGCAGGGACATATGAACTCAAGTTTAATATCATTCTGTTTACGTAATACACAAAGGAAAATTTAAAATTGTAATATACTAAAGTTATATATTATGAACTACAAATAACTAATAAAAATAACCACAAAAGCTCTAAATGAGTATAAGCACTACAGAGTCATGCATTAAAAGACTTTACACAGTTAAATAAAAAACTTAACAAAGGTCGTCAGGAGCATAGACAAAAACCTTAACATAGGAACTATGTTACTAAGTGAAAAAAATGATTTATAAGACAAACCCCAATTTTTAGACAAACAATAATAATAAGTTTTTTTGGTTTTGGTGTGTGTTTTTGTTTTTTGTCCTCACACCTGACCTTACTCAGGGCTTATGCTTAGGCTCAGGGATCACTCCTGGAAGGCTTCTCCTATCTTGTAGAGTGTGGGGGATCAAACTGGAGTTTACAGCAGGCAAGACAAATGTTCTAACCACTTTAATATATCTCTGACCCCTAGATATACTTTTAGTAAATTAAGGTAAAATGATTCTGGCATTCACGGAAAGACAAAGAACTAAAATCACTAAAATACTTCAAGAAAAGTATAATAAAATAAAAAGGATTAGTCTACCCAAAATGAAGAGGTATTTTAGATCTACAATTACCAAGATGGCATAGTGGAGGCAAATATTCTAGATCAATGAAACAGAATGGGAACTCAGCAACAGGACAAAATAAACGCCATGAAAAGCTTAACAAAATTATAAACATAATTAAATGAAAATAAGCAAATAGTGCAATAGTTTTTGGATATCCTTAGGCAAAAAATAAAAACATTATGCAGCAAACAAATTATGTTTGAAATTCAGTAAGGCCCACATTCATCTGGATAAATGTGTACCATCAGATAAGTATTAATATATGATAGTATTTTCATAAGGCTGCAGTTAAAGAGAAATTACTTTCTTACTTATCAGTAATTCTTCAACTACTAGTGCTAACAATAAATGTCCAAAGTAAGATTTTGCATGAATTATAAACTACTTTAAAGAGAAATATTGAACTCAAAAGAATGTGAGGTTGTATATACCTTGGAAAGAGATTTTTTTTTTCCAGTTGATTTCTATTCTAGCACTATGCTGTAGGTCCTTCTCTCATTCCTGCATCTCAACCTGCATTTAAAGAATATCTAAATCCTCATGAAGTACTTTCTAGACGCTGGTCCTCATTTTCCTATGGCATTTGAACTAAAGTTTTATGTTTTCCACTCATATAAATGTTTTTCACTCATATAAATGGTATATATGTAATGGATGCTAACTAAACTTAATGCACTAGCATTTTCAATGCATGCAAGTATACAAGTAGCATTCTATACCTAAAAATAATGACGTGAGTCAACTTTATCACAATTAAAATAGGTATGAATAACGATTGAGAAGTAACATTCATAGAGATTCAAATTTGACTTATGAAATTCTTATCAGTCATAAAACACTTGTTAATAACTTTTTAGCAGGGAGATCTGACAGAATTGTCTTTAAGCTAGTGAATATAGTTAATCTAATCAAATTTGGAAAATTTTCTCTTTACTGGATATTTAAAAGTGGCACTGAGAAAAAACAAATGGACTATAATTTTACTATATAAAGCCCTGCAGTAATTTAGTCAGAATGAAATTCTGAGTAATCTTATAAAACATGGAAACATATTAGGAAAACATAGAAAGACATGAGAACAAGGCAAAATATAGAAGCAAATCGATTTAAGATAATGACATTGTGAAGGAAATAAAAATCATTGAAATTTGCAGCCAGGTGGCCAGAGTGCTAGCACAGGAAAAGGGCATTTACCTTGCACTCTGCCAACACAGGACTGACTACGGTTCAATTCCCAGCATCCCATAGGTCTCCTGAGCCTGCCAGGAGCTATTTCTGACTGCAGAGCCAGGAGTAACCCCTGAGCATCGCCAGGTGTAACCCCTCCCCGCAGGAAAAAAAAAAAAAGAAATTTGCAGCTGGGTCTTTTCCCCACTTTACTCGAATAACTACTATTAATATAGTGATGAAATAATTAATACTAATGTGGGGGATTTCCTGTACTATATATTTTCTCATCTTTTAAAAACATTCTAGTTTATAACTTTTTACTTTAAAATTCACTTCTAAATTTATGTAATCTCTGTATCACTTTGCAATCTTTCATTTTGATGTTTTTCTTTCAGGTGATTTTCCCTGTAACTTAATTTTTGAAGGAAAATTATTTCTTTTTCTTATTTGTAAGATGCCTTGGACAATGTGTCCTGAATCTTCAATATTTCTCTGCCCTTTTTCTTTGAGTGATATTTATCTAATTATATAATGATAAGGTTAAAACAATGATAAAGTGACAGTATTTGAACTTTAGTCTAATTTGTATCATTGTGCTGACCTCATTAATTTAACTTTTTTTAAAATTTATATATTTTTTTCAAATATTATGATACATGTTGGATACCTATTATTGACCATTACTATGTTCCTCTGCTGTATGGTGTCAATAAAAGGTTTAATATTTTCTGATTATGTGTTTTAAAAGAGTTTTTCTAATTATACTTAAAATTGAAAATTTTCAGCAAATTAGTTTCTGACCGTATACCTTTAATAATATTGACTTTCTCTTTCAAAATTTATCTTATCTTATTTTTATCATTTTGTAAACATTGTCACCTTATTAGTATTTTTCTTGAAACATTTTTACTATAATGTATCTTTTAGATTATACCTTGGAAAATTAAGACTCCTGATATATGTTTCATTTATAGTTCCCTGAGTATTTTCTTCTGATATTGTTGACATATATATATATATACATACACATATATATTATATAACTCATGTTCCATTACATACGGCTTGATATTATTCTTCTTACTTAGGATGTATGTTATAGAACTTTCCATGTTCTTGGTTTCTTTTTTAAGGATAATATTTTCTCCTCAAATCGGGTATTTTTCTAAAAGAATCTCATTTTATTTTATTTAAGAAATATTTATACATAAGGCACTGATTCTTTTGAAATGCATTCTTCTAAATCATATTAATACTTATCTGATAGTACACCTTTACCCACATTAACTGGTTTCTATGATATGTTTAAAATTTAGAGATGAGGGGCTGGAATGATAGCATAGCGGTAGGGCATTTGCCTTTCATGAAGACAACCTGGGATGGACCTGAGTTTGAATCCTGGCATCCTGTATGGTTCTCCAAGCCGGCCAGGAGTGATTTCTGAGCAAGAGCCAGGAATAGCCCCTGAGCACCGCCGGTGTGACCAGGAAACAAAATAAAACAACAAAAACAAAACCAACATCAAAATGAATAAAATAAAATCTAGAGATGCTGGTCTCTCTTAGATAATTGAAAGTTTGATAAATCCTTCTCAACATTTGATGATTTTTGTCCAGAACTTGGTATTAAGTATTTAGAGTTTCTTCATACTGTTTCAATGTTGTATTATTGAGAATGTATATAGTCAATATTTATCATTTACTACCTCGAGAAAATTGGAAAAGGACACTTGGAAAAAGTGTCACACTTGGAAAAGAACTTTCATACATCATCATGGAATAAATTTGAAGGCCCTGAAGAAGAAATTTACATTAGGATTGATAATCACATTTATAGTAGTACAGATTTTTGGATAAAATATAGCTAAAGCCACATAACAAGGATGCTCAATGGCTCCATTATTATTCAATATAATATTAGAAATCCTGGCTACAGCATCGGGCAGAAAAAAACAAATCAAAAGGATTTAAATTAAAAAATATAAAGTTAGTTTATTTACAAATTTACAGATTTATTTCCAGATGACATGATTATTTACAGACTGCATGGTAATAAACATAAAAGACCCAAAAGAGTCTACAATAAGTTCCTAGAAACTATAAACCAATGCAGCAAAGTAGCTAGTTTCAAAGTCAATACACAAAATAGGTTGTGTTTTAATATAAGATTAGAAGATATAGATATTAAGGAGTCTATTTTGTTGAAAGTAGTATGGAAATACATTAAATATCTAAGAATCAACCTAACAAGAGAAATTATTATTTTCTCTTAAAAACTAATAATAAATCTACATAGGAACCTAAAACTGCAAGAAAACAAATATAACAAGATGATTTTTATATCAATAATTTTCAAATTTCACACAAAATGCACATACTCATTGCATAATTTAGAACTCTATCATAAAATTGTAGAGATTAAAACTGCCTGTTTTACAAATTTACTACAAAGTCATATGGCTCAAAATAGTTTGTTCAGCCAATTACAATTGACTTCAAAAATCAGTCTATGAACAACTTATTTCAGCTACAAGGTGGAGACTACAGTTGGGGAGAGAATGCCTAAGAAAAAAATTGAATCTTTAATTTCACACAATCTGCAAAATATTAATAAAATAATTAAAAGCCTACATATAAAATTTTAAATATAAAATAATCTTTCTTTGTTTTTTTTTTTTTTTTTGGCTCACACCTAATAGTGCTCTGTTATTACTCCTGGCTCTGCACTCTGGGCTCAGTCCTTGGAGTGCTCAGGGGACTTTAGGTGGTGATGGGGAGTGAAGCAGGTGAGTAGAGTGCAAGATAAGTGCTATAGATCTGACACCATTATATACATTTATCTCAAATTTGGTAAACATTTAAAATTTAATAGTAAATGTTTATCAAAAAGGTTTATAAAAATGAAAATATTGAGGCCAGAGAGATAGCGCAGTGCTAGGGCATCTGCCTTGCACACAGCTGATCCAGGACAGACTGTAGTTGGAATCCCAGCTTCCCATCAGGTCCCCTGAGCCTGCCAGGAGTGATTTCTGAGCAGAGACCCACGAGTAACCTCTGAGCACCGCCAGTGTGACCGAAAGAAACAAAAACAAACAAACAAACAAATATATATGTAAGGCTGATGTGCATTAAATGCAGAATAAAAAGTTATAGAGACATTCTAAACCAGTTAAAATCATATAATTAATGAACAATTAGAACAGATAATGATTAGAACAGAAAGAATGATTATAGCTAAATAAAAATATGAATACTCTTAAAAATAAAATATATCAATAGTCATTAGTTATAAATATGTCTAATACATACAAACACACACAGAGAAGCAAATCAGAAGAGCTAACAACCATATGAAAAGATGTTATAATACTAGCAAGTAAGGAAATACAATTAGATGCATTTTACATCCACTGGATAATTATAATAAAACAATGTACTATGCCAAATTTGGAAAAAATTTTGAGAAAGAAAATCCCTAATACATTTTTATTTATAATGTAAAATATTTCACCCATTTAGATTTTTATAACACCAAAAATGCATATGTCTCAAATGTGTGTATATAAAAGAATGAATTTACTAATCACAGGTTATAAATACAATAGAATTTTTCATTAATTCAAAGTAACAAAACATTAATATACACAATTTGGATCATCCTGAAAAATAATAACCTAAGTATGAAAGGAAAATAAAATGTTTCATAATTGCTTTAATGTGACCAGTCTGGGTTAGGTATATCCAAAGAAACAGAAGTCATTGTAGGCTGCAAGGAAATGGGAGAGAGATGATGGAGATTATTTATTGAGTATGAGTAATAACTCTGGTGATGAGAGCTTTCAGAACTTAAGAGAAGCAATTATGTGGCATGTACATTTTTATGTGCAATTTAAAAATAATTGATGAAAAAATCATTTAATAACAGTTTACTTGCAGATTTTAGCTTACTATCTAGGAAGTATGTATAATGATACAGATTTGTATTCCATTTTAAGAGAAAATTACTTCAACCAATAAATAGCTGTCACTACAAAACAGAGCTATTTCAATAGTTGAACACATTTTAGTCAGTTTTAAAACTTAACAAATTTTCTTAAGATAAATTTCCAAATAATAGCTTTTTTGTGTAATTATTTCTAGTCTAGATATGAATTTCTATTAATATCAACTTATGCCATAGTGAAAAGTATCAGTGAAAATTTTGACTATATTCATAAATATCGTATAGATTTGAGACATTGAACTCTTAAAATAATGTAAAATTGAAGCCTATTAACCAAGCTATTATTATATCTAAAATTAGTCTTCCCCACAATTATTACAATCATTTATAAAAATTCCTTGAATTTGGAATCCCATGATTCTTCAGAATCTCCATGAAATGTTGAATATATTAAAGATTTGGATCAGTGGAAGACTCAATAAATGTTTCTGAAGATGTTTTTCAAAACAGAAGAACATTTACCTTTCTCATCTCTAGATTTCTCTTAGTTGTAAAATTGTTTTTTTTGTTCTTTGGTTCTTGGGTCACACCCGGCAGCACTCAGGGGTTACTCCTGGCTCTATGCTCAGAAATCGCTCCTGGCAGGCTCAGGAGACCATATGGGATGCTGGGATTTGAACCACCAACATTCTGCATACAAGGCAAATGCCTTACCTCATGCTATCTCTCCAGCCCCGTAAAATAGTTTTTTTTTATGTCAGTTTTATTTATTTAGTTTTGACCCAGGGATTCTTCTGTTATTTATTTAAAAAAAGAAAAAATTAGGAAAAAATTAATATTCTGTGGATCATTAGCATTCAACATTTTTGAGGACAAGTTTTTATTTTTATTTTTATTATTTTATTACTTTTTCTTGGGGGGGCACACCCAGTGACACTCAGAGGTTACTCCTGTCTATGTGCTCAGAAATTGCTCCTGGCTTGGGGGACCATTTGGGATGCCCTGGGATAGAACAGAAGTCCATCCTAGGTCAGCCACATGTAAGGTAAACTTCGTAACGCTTGCAAAATGTCACCAGCCCGAAGAACAAGTTTTTAATAGGTGGGTTCTTTGTATATTTTTTAACTTTTTAACATGTAGGACTAAATAGTTATATATTATCTTAGATACAATTAAAAAAACTATATTTTAATTAGATATCTCTAGTTTTCTGTTATTCTTACAGATCATTTTTGGAAATGTGTTTTAAATATTTAAAATTGTTCATATAAGTGTAATTAAATAAATATAATAAGAATAAAATATATTGAGGTACTAAATTGGTTGCTCTTATCATAAGACATATATCTATTTTAATGGGAACAATCTGTATTGGCAGGGATGTGGTATGAAAGGCACTCTCATCCACTGCTGGTGGGAATGCCCGCTAGTTCAACACTTATGGAGAACAGTCTTGTGAGTGCTCAAGGAACTCAGAATTGAGCTGCCATTTGACCCAGCAATTGCTATCCTAGGTATCTACCCCAAAGTCGGAAGAACATTCATTCCAAAGTATGTGTGCACCCCACTATTTATCACAGCCCTCAGTATAATGGCCAAGTCTTGGAACCAACCTCGATGTCCAACAACAGATGAGTGGATCATTAAGATGTGGTATCTATACACAGTGGAATACTACATGGCAGTCAGAAATTATACAATCACAGACTTTGCAGAAACATGGATGGACCTAGAACATATTATGTTAAACGAAGCAGCCAGAAGACGAAAGATAAACACAGAATGATAGCACTATTCTGTAGTACCTAGAATATACACCAGATATACAACCAATACCCCGTGATTAAATAACAGGGTGTAACAGGATAGAAACCTCAAACACTGTAATAATCACCATATACTAGGGAGTAGAGCCCAAAAACAAAGGGAAGAGAAACAACACAAAGCCTGACTACACATTATGTCATAAAGAAACCAGCAACAGCAGAAACAGCAGCATAGAGAGAACAGGTATGTAATCATCGTTTTACTACAAAGGCCCATAATAATTTACTAGGGATCTTATACAGGATTACAGGTAAAGATTATGATGGGAAATTACTGAATCTAACGGAAACATTTCAAAACATTATGTTTGAATGCCTTAACCTTTCCACATTTAAAATTACCTCTCAGTTTTTCTGTCTATAGGGGTTCCTGGAGACAAAGGGTGAACATACTATGGTGGTACCTCAGTTCTCAGTCACACGAAGTACCATACTCAGCTTGAATCATGAAAATGGCTGGATAAATATCTTTAATATACCCTTTATCTCTAGATTATGCCTTCTTTTAGGACCTGAAGCATAAGACCAGCCAGATCACTGAAGTAACAACTGTGACCTACAGATTTTTACTACAGGGCCTAAGCGTTGAACACCTTCAAGTAAATTAACAGGCCCTTGCTCTTGTACCCTCTGTTCTCCTTACTTCGTATTTTTGTTGTTGTTGTTTTTTTTGTTTTGTTTTTCCTTCTCTTGCGGGGTCCTGCAAGCCCCCCGGAGGGGCCCGGCCAGCAGGAATCAGTCGAGAGGCTCACGGACGACCGCACCTTTATTTAGCAGGGCTAGAAGCACAACCACACCTGTAAAAAATCTAAGAGAGGTTAGTAATAATTACCTTAGACGATCAGACCGTTCAAAGGTGACTTTATTAGGGTCCTGCATCTCTTATATAGAGAAGGAGAAGGGGGCAGGCAAAAGGTGGTGTCAATCATACTTTTTGGCGCGAAAGCTATGAAACAAAGGCAGTAAATCATTTTTCAGAAGGGAGGGAGAAGCAGTGACAATCTTGCAAGCACTCCTAAATCAGCAGCTTTCAAGGAATTGCCCTATGACCCTAAAGTAGGGTTTGCAGACCACTTTCCGGAACTCTCAGCAGGTTTTATGGTGGGGTAAGCTCTGTCGCATAGGGCGATGAGGTTTAGCTATTAACTCAGGAATGTAAGTTATAGGGAGACTTGGCTCCATGGTATCAGGCAGTGTCTTCCTTCCCTAGGCTGAGAAGTTACTTATTACTTGAAGGTTGCCTTTTTCCTGTTGGTATATGGGCTTATAGCAAACAGCACTTAGCACTGTAAAAATGGCAGGGAGTTTTGCAAAAGTAACCACTGAGTCAGTCACGGTAGCCAACATTCTCTCACTTCTTGTCTCCCTCTTCCACCTTCTCCTCCTCACTATCATCAATTCAATCTATGTCAAATAAAAACCACACGGTTACCTCCTCTACAGGAAAGGAAAACTGACTTATAGAGTGCTGTGGACAATACTGCAAAGGGTAAACACCTATATAGATAGACCTCACTGATACAGCGGTCAGTACTCGAGATATGAAACCTATACATATCCAAAAGTTGATCTTTTAGTTTTCTTTCCTTACAAGTACTATACTTACCTATCTTTCTGTACTCAGCGCACCTCTTGCCCTTCCAACCTCTCTACATTAATATACACCTAAGCTAACTTCTATATGTTTATATGTGGGCAGGAGCACACAGAGATAGTAATCCTCCTTAAGGGACAAAACTAACCACAAACAACCCATACCTATACCCCATATAACCCCTCCCATATATTAGTCCCTCCCCATCCTCCAGAAATCTGACTATCCCTTCACCCCTCAATCCCACGCCCAATATCCCTACCACAATGAAACTCTTCACCCTCAGTTTTTAATCCATTAGGCATCAAGACTGACTTCCTACTCCAAAGAACCAGTACCCACTACCCAAGGGAAGAGACACCCACAGAAGCTCTCACCTCGTTCCTGGCAAGAAAATACAACCAACATCCCGACAGACTCATGCAGTGTGGCCCTCATAATCATCTCTCCCTAATGGGGACAGTGGCTTGATACTGGATTAGCTCCAAAGGACCCCCACTGCAAGAACTCTACCCAAGACCTCCCTGCCTGGTCCACACACCTCACAAGGAAATCTCAAAAGACAATGGGAAGCCTATACTTTCATCATAAGTGTAGACCTATAGAACACTACCTCTTACCCTGTTTCTCCCCAAATGTAAAATAATCTCCTGTTTCACTTCCTCCCTTTTTTTCTTTCTCTTTCTTCTTTCCTTTTTTTATTCTTGTCTTTTTGTTTTGTTTTGTTTTAGTTTTTGTTTTTTGATTTGATTTTTTTTTGTTTGTTTCTTTTGGGTAACTCCAGGCAGCGTTCAGAAGGTGCCCCTGCTCTATGCTTGGAGATCGCCTCTGGTGGGCATGGGGGACCATGTGGAATGCTGGGATTTGAGCCACTGTCCTTCTGCAGGAAGGACAGACACCTTGTCTCCATGCTATCTCTCTGGTACCCACTTTATTCCTTTAATTGCGTCTTTTATTTAATCTTTTTTTTTTTAAAGAAAAAAATTTTTTAGATATGTGTGAGCATATATATTTTTAGTTTTTGGTATGTGTCTGTTTTCTTCTCTCTCCACCCCCAAAAATCCACCAGCAATATAATGTAGCACCACTTCTTCCTGCAAACACATTAAACAAAGGGGAAATTTTACGTGTAAAAACAAACTCTTATCTACTAGGGATAAGAACTCATACTTCTTTACAACACAGGGACATCTCCTACCCTGAACATATGTCATGTGGAACCAACTTAGACTCCAGGGAACTAGACACCGACCATCCAGCCTTGATTTCTGGATCCCAAACATAGAGTTCTCTACAACAGCTCCAGGAACCAAATTCTCTCCGGGGCATTCATAATGCTGCTCTTATGCCAACATGCGCCAGTTCTAAATTTATAACTTGACAACGAGGAAATGGGAACAACTTGATCTAAGAGCAAGTTGTCCTTCCTCATCAGCCAACGATAAGAGAAAATCAGAAAACATGTCACCCTTTGACCTGAGTAAAAGCCAAGAAGGCTATATACAGATGACTGGTTGTTTCAACCAGTACTCCACATTACGCATCCAGGGACCAACAACAACAACAACAGCAGCAACGAAAAGCTCTAGCCTAGCTTTTGGTCTACGATCTGTTCAACAAACAGATCTCCAACTCCAGAGTTCTGACTGAGACAACCACAACTTAACGGGTCGTCCGGAACATAACGAAAGACTTTATCCCAGGCTCCATCCTAGGAGCAACATAATGACCAAGACCACCAATTACAGAAGATGGATTAAAACGACACTGAAGAAGCAGAATTCCTAGAACCACAAAGAAAGACTCCATCATAAGCTCCATTCCTTTAGCTGCACAGTCACCAAGATCTCTAGATACAGAGGTCTGATTTTACCATCCAAGACGAAGCAGAAGTCTTCCATATACCACAAAAGCACTGAGGGGAGAGTAAATGATCATGCAAGGAGTCTACAGTTAATCCCATGATAGTATATTTCAGGGGTGGAGAAACCCTGTAACTCCTAGGCCAAGGGAATTCCCTCTATAATATCCCCAATACTTAATGTGCCTATGCAGGGGGAAACACACACACACACAATAATCATCTTTCCACACATTTATTTATTGATTGACCAATTTTTTGACATCTTTATTTTGGTGTAGATATTGAAGTTGATATCTCCAATTTTATTTATTTTATTTTTTTTTATTTTTAATTTTTTTATTTTTAATTATGAGAACAAGGATGCAAAGAAAGAGGACAAGGTAAAGTTACAGTGGAAGGACAATACATAACATAATTCTCAGAAGTCCCCTTGCTGATATCCCAACTTTGAAATTTCATCCAAAGAACATTAAGATTGTAACACACTATAATATTTCTTAACAGCACACAAGGCAATCTAAAGCCATAAAACTTACATAACTCCTTAAACATTACAGGCATAGCATTTTTTTTACATTTCCATATTCATGCATATTAGCTTAAGTTGACCTCAAATCTTAACTGGGTTCTTTTTAAGGATTAGAGTCAAAGGAGCACAGCAAAAATGGTGTTAGAGTGGCAATTGTTGTTTGCATAGGCCCACCAAAATATGAGGGACATGGAAAGAAATAACCTTGGCCTAAATACGAAAAGACCCGATCCCTGAAGGTTCCTGGCACAAGACCAACTCTAGGCTCCAGGCAAGCTAGATCGTCCAATCCAAGACATTGTCTGTAGTGCCAACACACTTATATTTTTCACACAGTCTCTGTTGTTGGTATCAAGCTTCTGTATTTAAGATCCTGGAATCTGTATATCCAACATTGAAGTCAGGATGTGGAGCGTCCTCTGGTTTCACCTTACAATCAAAGGGCAATGCAGGGAGCCCTGTCCTGTAAGCAAATCGTTGTTGTTGTTAAGTCTTCTCAGTGTTAATGGAAGTCTCTTTTGAGAAGGACAATGTCTGAGCAGTGTAGAGTCTTCCTTGGTAGAGGATTGCTTCCAGGTGATGCTATAGACCAGCCTGGATGTTTTATGGATGGCTTCCCTGGTTCAGGGAAATGCCCTTTCTTCTGAGGTCTGTGCCAGGTCGTTATGTCAATGTTCAGGGTGTAAGGTCCCTTTGCACTATGAGATTTGTCTGTACCAATCTCTATTAGATAGGATCTTATTTATATGTATAGTATTTTCCCATTTTAATGTGCCTATGCAAAAAAGGAGCAATGCCACGTGGTGTTCTTGGCCCATAAGGGGGTGACAAGAACAATTATGGTTCAATCATAAGCATTAATCTGGGGGACTCTTTCTCTAAGATTCCTTGTTAAACAGCTCAAAAAGAGAAGAAGAAAAGCGGTTAGAATCGTCACTATATAAGACAACATTTAGTAAGAATTATAGCTGTCAGAGAAAAAAAACCCAAAATATTCTAAAGAAATACGTGTCCATTTTATGTATCTTGAAACAGTTTGGGGTTGTTACACACAATGCACGGCTTTGGTCTGTGATAACGCTTGTACACTACTGATTAAAAAGAGTAATGTAGATTAGAGATGTTTGGGGGGGATAGAGAGTAAAGGAATAAAAAAGAGCTTTATAGGGATGTGGAAAAGGGCACGATACAAAATAAAGATTCTGGATACGTAAAACGTAACATAACAATAGGAATACTCTTAATATATGAAGTACGCGCGGGTGCGCTAGCCCCCCGCGTGGTTCGGCAGTTTTGGGATGCATAGGGCGGGATTTCTCCCCCCCTCCCCCCAGGGCCCGATCAACCAGGCGTGGCCCTGAAGACCCACCAGGTTTGGGGGGATCTTGGCCCCCTGGACTAGGAGTTCAGCCCAGGGGACCTGTGGCTAGCTGTCCTGCCCAGAGCCCCCAACATACCAGACAAAGACCCAGAAATCCTGGCATGTGGAGTGGTCTGAGCCCAGCCGTGCCTCTGCAGTTTTGGGATGCATAGGGCGGGATTTCTCCCCCCTCCCCCCAGGGCCCGATTAACCAGGCGTGGCCCTGAAGACCCACCAGGTTTGGGGGGATCTTGGCCCCCTGGACTAGGAGTTCAGCCCAGGGGACCTGTTTTCCAATTTTATTTTATTTTATTTTATTTTATTTTATCTTCTCTTTCTCTTTCTTTTTGCACTCCGGCATGATTTGATTTCAGAACCGAGACTACTGTGTGGTGCTTGTCTTTATTGCTGTATTGCTCACTGGATATTTAATTTGATATTTCTTTCTGTATTGTTGTGGTGTTTCAATTACCTTTTTCATGTCCTCTCTAAAACTGAGGTTGAAAGCTTCTAGAAGTTCTTTGCCCATTTTCAAAGTATTTGACTTTTTTTTATTTATTTTTTAATTTTTCTTATTTTGTACCCCATTCTATTGCTTTTCTTTCCTTCAAACTAAAACACGTAACTCGATTTATCTAGCTCCACCTCTTAAATAGAGAGGGAAACAAGGGAGGGTACCAGGACCAAACAGATATATGACCACTAATAGTAAGCTAGACAAAGAGGGGACCACCTACTCTAGCAGCCTGGGGAGTGATGGTGGGGAATATGGGTTGCAGAAAGGAAACTGGGATGGGGGAGGACAAATTTGGCGATGGGCATTCCCCTGATTCAATGTTAATATGTACCTAAAATACTACTGTGAAAGATATGTAAGACATTATGATCACAATAAAAATTAAAAAAAAAGAAATATATCTATTTTATGATTATCTTTTTGGGAGAGTGGGAATATTCTTTATTCTGTTACAAGTATCTTGACATTGAGAACAACATATAGCCTATTGAATGTAAACTTACCATGAATGCATTGAAGCAGGTGGAACTGAATTTCTTTAATTTCTTTAACTACTAGATTTTATATGACATATGTAATAAATTGTACTGATATATGACAACAAGTCTGTGCATGATCTAAAAATGCTATCTTTATCACAATTTATATCCTTTTACAATATGTCAAGTTTTCATTTTACCTTTTTATTTATTTAGATTAGGACACCTGAACATTTTAGTGTTCTCTGTCATAAGATAATGACATATCATCCAAAAATTTACATAATCATTAGCCAGATAGGACTAACTAATCATGTGTAAGCAACAAAAGAGCTTTTACAACAACTATGCTTTGGAAACTACCATCATTTTATTAGATGCATTGGATCAAATATTTTTAGCCATTTTGTTTTAATGCATACTGAATGCCACTCAAGACTACAATCCTAATATGTGGAATGTTTTTAAGGAAATTAATCTATGTTAAAAAAGTAAACTTGTTTTTACCATAGACTTAAAAACAAATGTTTCTACTTAACACAATATTTAAGTGGAAAGACAGTTATGTTAAGAATGAAGGTGTCAACAGAAAGCAGGATGTCAAAAGTCCCCTTTGCTTATTGAGAAATGTTGTCAATGCCTGTTCTCCTGTCAACTTTGACCTTAATCTAGCAGCAATAGAAAATCTGACAGATTCTTGAAACTAGCAATTTCTTGACATATTAGAGAAACAGTTTGACTTGACAGAAAGGAACAAAAAACATTTTCTTTAAAAATGGGAGTTGTCACTGAACACAGGAAACACTGACCCTTGAGGATTCAATGTTCATTTCACATGGTTCAGAGTCGTTTTGGGTTTTGGCAGAAATTATACTTTCAGAGGTCAAATACTTAGCTTTTTTTTTTTTTTGATGGTTTGATTTTGTTTGTTTGGGGCCACACCTGGCTGCACTCAGGGGTTACTCCTGGCTCTGGACTCAGAAATCACGCCTCCTGGCAGGCTCTAGGGATCCAATGGAATGTCAGGGATGGAATTGTGTTGGCCAATTACTAGGCAAATGCCCTACCCTATGCTATCTCTCTGGCACCATCAAATATTCATATTTAAATAAAGGTACTAGTATATTTGTTAGAAATAAAAGAGCTACAATGTGTAAAATATCAAGCAATCTATTCAATAATATTTATTTTATGATGTCATATATATAGCGTATTATTTAGACCATAATATACACTTTTTCTCCCAAAAGTGCATCTTATGAACCAATTGCTGCCTGGAGCTGAAACCTGAGTGCAGGGGAAGAGAGAATCTAAAAACTATGTGTGTCTTTTGGTCAGGCGCATCTTACAGAGCAAATAATATGGTACTTAACTAGTGATCAGGTTTAGCCCAAGGGAAAAAAAAAAGGAAGTGATTACTCATTAAAAAAAAAGTTATGGGCCCGGAGAGATAGCACAGCGGCGTTTGCCTTGCAAGCAGCCGATCCAGGACCAAAGGTGGTTGGTTCGAATCCCGGTGTCCCATATGGTCCCCCGTGCCTGCCAGGAGCTATTTCTGAGCAGACAGCCAGGAGTAACCCCTGAGCAACGACGGGTGTGGCCCAAAAACAAAAAAACAAAACAAAACAAAAAAAAAAAGTTATCAGTCATTCTCCCTACTCAGCTTTCCCAAACTGAGTGTTGCTAATGACTATACTAAAGGTCATGACTTTTACATAATTGTTAAGAATTCCCTGAAATTTTGAATGAAGATCCCAAGGAAAGTACACACTGCATTTTATTATGAAGAACTAAACAATAGAGAAATTCATACTGTAAAAAATTTTTAGACTGTGATAAAGAAATATCATTAGTTTATTTATAATAAATAAATAAATGAAGATACAGTTAATTTACTTAGAATATACTTCATAAGTATCTGTAATCAATAGTTTGGGTGTATACTTATTCAGTATCTACTTGCTTATATATGATGACACTGACCTAAAGAATCCTCATATCGTAGTATATACACATAGTACTAAATAGACATATCTTAGATATAAAAAGAATCAAGATGATAGTCCATATACTGGGAAAATAATGTAGAATATACTTTTTATTATTATTAAATTAATGATAATAAAATAATAATGGCTCATTGTTCTTTATTGCATTGAGGAACCTGCACCTAAATGGTGCTTTTGGATCCCTAGTCTGTTTCTTTACTCACTTAATGGCTTTAAAAAATTTCTAGAGAGGGGCCAGAGAGGTTTGGTCCCCCTGGTGGCATACCATATGGTCCCCCAAAACAGAATCGATTACTGAGTGCATAGCCAGGAGTAACCCTTGAGCATCACTGGGTGTAGGGCAGGAAAAAAATAATAAAAATACCTCTAAAAGATATAAATATGAATATTTAAGTAGATACTTTTATTATATCGTGGATATGGGTTATGAACATGAAAATTAATTATTTAAACAGCTGTTCTATTTTAAATGGCTGCTTAGGAAAAGTAAACAAAAATTTGTCATTCCAAGTTTCAAACATAGAAAACTGGTTAAACAAAAACAGTAGTAATATTTTTGTACTTTTATATTAATAAAGCTAGAAATACCTCCTATGAATATCCAAAGTGGAAACATACACTACATGTCAAAAATTACCTATAGCAACTATGAATAACGTCATAAATCACAATGATTTAATACAATGTTAAAAATTAAAATATTTTCATTAGTATAACAAAATCATGAGATAAAACTGACGGAAAAGTGAAAAAATATAGAGATGTAATCATTGATCCCATAGCTTTTATAAATTGTTTTATTTTATTTTATTTTGTTTTTGAGCCACACGTGATGACTCTTAAGGGTTACTCCTGGCAATGCACTCAGAAATTGCTCCTGGCTTGGGGGACCATATGGGATGCCAGGGGATGGAACTGATGTCCATTCTAGGTTAGCGCAAGCAAGGCAAAAGCTGTCTGCTTGCACCACCGCTCCAGCCCCTGAAATTTTATAAAGAAAGATATATGTCTCTAATTAGAGCTCAGCCAAACTTTGAAGTAAAAAATGCTTGGCATAGAATTTTAAAAATATTCAAATTTCCCTATAATTAAAGGAATAACCCTAAAGTAATAATGCTATACTAAATAAAGGCTGATAAATTATCCTCTTATTTGGAAAATAACTATCAGTGGTAGAGTATTTTTTTTAAATTGAAAATACATTTTTTATTTATTTATTTAAACACCTTGATTACATACATGATTGTGTTTGGGTTTCAGTCATATAAAGAACACCACCCATCACCAGTGCAACATTCCCATCACCAATGTCCCAAGTCTCCCTCCTCACCTCAGGAAGCTCACCACAAAGAGTGATGAGTTTAGTTAGATAAATAACTACATTTTGAACTGTCCTAATAATGAGAATGTATGAGGGAAATTGAGAACCTGTTTAGAGTACAGGCGGGGGTCGGGTGGGGAGGAGGGAGACTTGGGTAGAGTATTTTTAAATTAAAATTTATTTTAAATTAAAATGTACTGCAAATGGTCAATAAGATGCATCATTTTTCTATGGATTAGGTGGCAACTTGTTCAAAAATAAAGTTTTATAAATAAATTTCTTACAAATTTCTATCAGCCATTTCTATAATTTTATCTTGTCTTGTTTCTGCATATATTTCTGATTTAGTTAGTATTGGTTAATGATTTATATATTAAGTATATGTATTCCTGGTTCAGTTTATATTGATTAATCAAATAAATTGAAATTTATATGCCTTTTAAATTAATATCATACTATTTTTTTATTTTGAACTAAAATGTTTTATTTTGGATGTGCTAAAAAAATTTGTTTCTGGCAGTCTGAAGCAGAAGATAGTGTAAATTTAGACAAATATTGAACACCCTTCTATTACATTTTAAATTATTGTGACTTTTATCTATTTTTTTGTTTTTGTTTAAATTTTATTTTATTGAAACAATTGTGATCTACAGAGTCCTTCCTAGTTGAACTTCAGCTATACAATGAGTCAGGGCCTTTCCCACCACCAGTGTCAACCTCCCTCACCAATAAACCCGGAGTGCATCCTGTACCACCACCCTTAGCCCCCTGGCCTGCCAGTATTACAGGCCCTTTAAGTTTAGATCATTGGTTTAAGTCCCTTGATTCTATTATCATTGACTTTGGCTTGGATATTTAGTTCTGTCCTTATTTATTTCCCTACCAATGCATCCAAGACCATTTGTCATGCTATTTATTTTAGTAATTCTGGTGAAATAAAAGTGCTTATTTCTTTATCCAGTGATTTACTTAGTAGGACATTTCATTTGCCAGGTAATATATACATACATGATAGCTGGGAATGCACAGATCAAGATTCCTACTTCTCAAATTTTTCTGCAAATTGCCATACTTGGTTTTCGAAATCCACTTCGACATCCCACACCACATGTGTATTTTAACAGAATAAGAATTACATGTGTTATAATAACTATGCATGTTATATAGTCGATAATAATGATAACAGTCCTTTTACAATTGAAAAAGTGGGTAGCCTGGACATTACAGGCAATTTAATTTAATTTAATTTAATTTAATAAAAACCAATGAAAGTTCACTCTCCCCTTGGTGCTTTTGTGGTGTATGGAAGACTTCTGCTCCAATCTGGATAATAAAATCAGACTTCTATATCTAGAGATCTCAGTCTCTGCACAGGTCAAGGAGTGGAACTTACGATGAAGTCTTTCTTTGTGATTTTAGAAGTTCTGTTTCCTCAGTGTCATTTTAATCTGTCTTCTGTGGTTGGTGGTCTTGGCCCTGCGCTGAACCTCGATGGAGCCTGGGATATCCTCTTTCGTTATGTTTCCAGAAGACCCGTTCAGTTGCAATTGCCTTAGTCAGGTCTCTGGAATTAGAGATCATGGTTGTGCAGGTCGCAGAATAAACCCTAGACTAGGGCTTTCTTGTTGGTCCCAGAATACATACTGCCCAGTCATGGTTCTATCAGCCAGTCATCTGTAGATCACGTTCTTGGCTTTTGCACAGCCCACAGTATGACAAGTCTTCTGATTTTGTCTTATTGTTAGTTGGTGAAGTAGGATATCCTGTTCTTAGGTCCATTTGTTTCCAATTTCCTCGTTGTCAAGATATCATATTAGAGCTGGCACATATTGGTGTTCTAGCAGTATTCAGGATGTCCAGGATGGGATTTGGTTCCTGTAGCTGTTGTGAAGAACTGTGTCGTTTCAATGTCTGGGATTCAGGGTTCAAGGCTGGACGGTTGGTGTCTAATCTCCTGGAGTCTAAGATGGGTCCTCATGACATATTTTCAAGGTGGGAGATTCCCCTGTATTGTAAATTAGTATGAGTTCTTATCCCTAGTAGATAAGAGCTTGTTTATATACGTGAGATTTCCCCTTTTTTTGTGTGCCTTTGCAGGAAGAAATGGTGCTTCATTACATTTCATTATAAAGCACCAAGGGGAGAGTAAATGAACTTGAAAGGAGTCTATAGATAATCCCATGACAATATATTCCAAGGGTGGAGAAACCCTGTATCTCTTAGGCCAAGAGGATTCCCTTTTCAAATGACCCCAATATTTACTGTGCCTGTGCAGGAGAGAAAAAAAAAGAGAGAGAAAAAACACAAAATAATCTTTTTTTTTTCTTTGGGTTTTCAGAAGACCCATTCCATTGCAATTGTCTCAGAAAGACCTCTAGAAGTAGGTGACTTTTATCTTTTGCCTCCTTTTTTCAAATTGATACATTTCATTTCAGTAAGGTTTACGAATATATGGAACTTTAAAACTGGTCATGACATATCTCATATACAATCTTTTCTGATAATTTAATTTAATTTAATTCAATATGGTTTGTTTATTTAAAATTTAATTTTAAGAATACTTTTGCTGATGTTGTTAATCTTATTAATGTTAATTTTTTGTTAAAAACATCTAATTTTTTTACATGCTTTATGAAATCATTCCCAAAAGAAAAAAATTTAGACAAATGAATTTTGGTTATTTATTCCAATAAGTTTATTATGGAAAAGCCACTAAGCAGTGATTTGGGGAAATTCTCTGCAAGATTGGGCCACCCAATTCTACAAGGAAAATGCTAGGGTTTAAGGATTCAACAATGTGGGATTTAGGACCCTGGAGGCTCTTTAAAATGGTGATTGAGGCCTAAAGAACTACAGCAACTAGCATGTAGGGGAACATTTGGTATTATAATTCAAAGCTCAATATTTTCATAGGCAAAATGTGCTTCTGACTGCTTAGTTATTTTCTTGCCCCAAAGGAGAATTTTGAAACAAGTATATTTAATTCTTTGAGCCTAATGATAAGTATATACAATTCTTTTAGTCTAATACCACTTAAATATATTTTAATTTTAAATTCGCCAGCCATCAGTGAATTTGCAACTCTTACTCTCAAAAATTTTCCAAGAAGTTGGCAAATCATCCTTTCTCCTCTCATCTCCATGTGTACGTTTCCATGTATTTATTGCTGCTGCCTAGATAGGAAATCACTAATCTAAAAAGTGGGAAGTGTGATCTGCTGTGAAATTGCTTGCACCCTGAGGTGTACATATAACAGAGGTTAGAAATTTAGTTGGTTAAGAAGATAATTCAACTAGTGAGGTGGGATATGGGTTTTGCAATTCCAGGGCAGGGATGAATGACAGCTAGGCCATCATGCACATCAAATTTATTATTTTAAAGACATTTTCTTGAGATCTTGTTTCGAAGTTCTAACAGTGGAGCACAGCTACTCCTGTACTCTCATCTCCATTTTGGGATGCATGCACTCTTCAAAGTGCTGTGCACCCAGCGGTAGGGCATTTTCCTTGCATGCAGCCGATCCAGGAGGGGCCCTGTTGGATTCCTGGCACCCATATGGTCCTCCAGCTTGCCAGTGGCGATTTCTGAGTGCAGAGACAGGAGTAACCCCTGAGTGTGCTGGGTGTGGCCCAAAAACCAATCAATCAGTAAATAAAGTTTTACAGAAAGCACTGTGCAGCTTTGGAAGAGAGGCCCATGGTGTGGTGAGGGAAGAAAAGGGATCTGGACACTCTTGTGCAGAGTGGGTAGTCAACAGGAGAGAGAATGATAAAATAATCTCTCTCATGCTTGGGATATAAACAAAACAAACATAGTGCTTAAATAATGAATATCCAAAGACGACAAGCAAACAAACAAACAACAGCCCCAGGAGAACTGATTTTCAGTTGGAAACATGCCACCTGAGGGGCTGGAGAAAAAGGGAGAAAAAACTATAGAGAGGGAAGCATTAATCCAAGAGGTAAAGGGGATGATGAAAGGTGGGGATGTGTCATGTATAAAACTTTACCTGGAACAGTTAAGATAAGTATAAACCACAGTGCAAAAACACACATATGAAGAAGCACCTCTCTTAGAAGCAGACGTGAGGGTAAAAGGCAAATGGGTTGTTGGAATGGGGGAATTAGTAGATAGAAGTGTACACAGGTGAAGGGATTGGTGTTGAAACAATGCACGACTGAAACCCAGTCATGAATAATTGTGATTTCACGATGACTAAAAAGCTAAAATAAAGACAGTCTCTTTAATTAATAGCTAAATATTGTTTAGGATAAATTTGTATCTTTTAAATGGTTTTACTAAGATAATTGGTGCCCACGAAGGAGGAAATATGTTCACTGAATATTAGAATAAAATGTAACAATTTTATTAATTTTTCAAGTATTGCTGGTATAATGCAAAACAACTCATATTGGCAAAAATTGTTCTTCAACAATGTTAGAGGACTCCTACCTGCTCTAGTATTTACTATTTACTTATTTACTTATTTACTTATTCACTCTAGTATTTTTCATGTAGTAAGATATCCAAATAAGAAGACATTAACTCTTCTTTTTCTTTCTTCTTTCTCTTTCTTTCTTTCTTTCTTTCTTTCTTTCTTTCTTTCTTTCTTTCTTTCTTTCTTTCTTTCTTTCTTTCTTTCTTTCTTTCTTTCTTTCTTTCTTTCTTTCTTTCTTCTTTCTTTCTTCTTTCTTCTTTCTTTCTTTCTTTCTTTCTTTCTTTCTTTCTTTCTTTCTTTCTTTCTTTCTTTCTTTCTTTCTTTCTTTCTTTCTTTCTTTCTTTCTTCTTTCTTTCTTTCTTCTTTCTTTCTTTCTTTCTTCTTTCTTTCTTTCTTTCTTTCTTTCTTTCTTTCTTTCTTTCTTTCTTTCTTTCTTTCTTTCTTTCTTTCTTTCTTTCTTTCTTTCTTTCTTTCTTTCTTTCTTTCTTTCTTTCTTTCTTTCTTTCTTTCTTTCTTTCTTTCTTTCTCTTCCTTCCTTCCTTCCTTCCTTTCTCTTCCTTCCTTCCTTCCTTCCTTCCTTCCTTCCTTCCTTCCTTCCTTCCTTCCTTCCTTCCTTCCTTCCTTCCTTCCTTCCTTCCTTCCTTCCTTCCTTCCTTCCTTCCTTCCTTCCTTCCTTCCTTCCTTCCTTCCCTTTTCTTTTCTTTCTTTTTTATGATAGTGGAGGCATTAGACAACTCTGTGATGCTCAAGATTTACTTCTTAATCTGTATTCAGAATCACTTCATTTTAGGACTATATGTGCTGCCAGGGATTGAACCAAAGTCAGACATGTGCAAGGCTTACCATGTACTATATCCCCAGGGTCTTATCTATTTTATTATTCTTATTCTTCTTATTATTGTTATTGTTGTTGTTTTGGCCACACCCAGTGACGCTCAGGATTTACTCTCAGCTATGCACTCAGAAATCATTCCTGTCTTGGGGAAAACATATGGGATTCTGGGGGATCAAACTGCTGTCCCTGTTAGGCTAGCACCAGCAAGACAGATGCCTTACCACTCTGCGCCACTGCTCCGGCCCTAATTCTCCAATTTTAAATGGATCTGTTATTTTTTTTGGAGGGGGTGTCATACTATTTTTTTAAATTAGATTAAATTATCTTTCAGGTACATGTAATTATAGGATTATTTATTTGGGAAAGTCTTTTGGATTTTTAGGGTAAAATGTAAAATCAAATTAATTTTGAGTTAATATTTTATAATGAAAGTAATCATCATTTGAAGTTTGAAATATTAGTTGTCTTTTAGTCAGGAATGATTTGCATTTTCACTGTATAGCAAAAATTTAATATATATTATACTATTAAATTTGTATTTAGTTTTCATTTTATAGATATTTTATATTTACTGAAAAGAATTCAATTATAATGAGATAAATAATAGAAAGTATCCCAAAACAATTAAGAAAATATTGGCATTATATCATGAATATTTTAATTATTTCCTGAGATTACTATAAATTTCAGACTTTTAAAATAAAATGACAATGTTCAAGTTGTTTTGTAAATTGCTGTTTTTCTTTAAATACATGTTGTGAACACAGATGGATACAAATAAAAGAGAAATCTCATCATTTAATTACTGAATAGCCTTCATTTATGTGGATCTATAATATTTATTAATATTGTAAATATTCTGTTATTTTTTAAATTTGAAGGATGAAATATACTTGAATATCTTTTTATCTGCTTATTTATCTTCTAATATTCTAACAAAAAGTCTATTTTACTCTTGTACATTATTCCTTTGTTGTTGTTGTTTGGGGTCACACTCAGCAGTGCTCAGGGCTTAACATTATTTCTTTTTTTACTCATGTGATTTAGTCCTTTTACCTGAAGTTCTGGAGAAAATTGTGCTTGTTACTAGTGTCTTCCTTAATTTTTTTACTAACTCAGTGTCTGATATTTGTAGTTACACGGAAACTTATTGTCACTAATGAACAGAGTTTCTGACTAAAGTTTATTATATAAAACCAGTAGCATTATTATATAAATAATAGACAACCAACTACTAGATTTAAAACCAAAAATGGTATTTGTTTACTTTGCTAATCTGTTAATTGAGGAGAATGAAATATTTAGAGAAGTCAAAGTTTTCTAAATGATTTCTAAACACAATTCAGAAGGCTAAAGTTGAAATAGAAAAAATGTAGAGATCACTGTATTAACAAATTTAAAGGGAATTGCACTCCTAAATTCAATTTCTATGGGAGCATCTTATAAATAATATACAAATTAAAAGTTGAAATTATTTATAATAAAAAAATCATTGTCAGTCTTCATGTGAATCTCACTCTGTGACAGTGTTTATGCATTTCAGGTGAGATTTTGTAAACAGATATATAACTGTGTTTATCTATACACTTTATTATTTTCAAATTCTTGCAACCTATTTTATGTTGAATTTATAAAATATTTGTTAAAATCAATACTGACAGAGAGTAGCAATTACCAGGTTGGTATGTTATTGCTCTGGTCCCAGGTTGAAAAGGATTTTAAGCCTTTTTCTCAGGTCCAAAAGGATGGCAATTTATCTCTGAAAGTACAGAATTCAGAGTTATAAATAGAAAGTTTTTCTTCATTCAATAAAACAACTTCTAAAAAGATTTTATATTACAAGGATCCATCAGGAAACATACTTTATAAGCTTTTGTGTTCTTTTTTGTTGAAGAAACTATACTTATCTTACTAGTAAATAATCACCTTTCAAATTTGTGTTAATATTTTTAAATTCTGTATCGTAAATTTAGTAAAGAATTGTTTTTACTACCTCTGCCTTATATGCAAAAACATTTATCAAATTAAAAATCATAATTCATTAAGTATTTTATGCTATTTGAATAGTAGCACTTCAGTTCTTTGTAATTATATAAACAAGTATATTTTTGAATGTGAAATAATTCTAGTAGAGGATTATGAATCAATTTACTTATTTGTCCTAAAAATAAGTAAATTTGGTAGTAAGATACTTTTTAAAAAATATCTTTCCTTTTATTCAGTATTAATGTATTTTAAAGAATCACAGGACATTTGTTTGTTTAAATAATGTTACTTATTTTACAGATAGGATGTTTATGTTTTCTACTCTGCTTCAGTAATTACTGTTTAAAACAGTTGTCAGATTGAAATTATTTATTTATTAATTTATTGAATTATTTTTAGTTATAGGAGTAATTAGCTATCATTTGAAATTTCCATTATTTTTATTGAATAAATAACAAATTTCTGTTATTTTATCTTTATCCACTGACATACTTTGCTTAACATAATGCCAACAGATTTCATCCACGTGCAACAAAATTCCAGATTCAATCTTGTTTTTATGATTTTGCACACAGGAATTAATCCTGACAGACTTGGGGATCATATGGGATCTGGGGACCAAACCCTGATAGGCCATATGCAAGAAAAATTCCCTACCTGCTGTACAAGCTCTCCAACTCCCCCACCCCCCCCTTTTTTTTTTTTGGAGTGCTCACTGGATATTTTACTTGACACTTCTTTTTGTACTGTTGTGGTGTTTCACCTTCTTTTTCCCCTTCATCTCTCAAACCTAGGATGAGAGCCTCTAGAAGGACTCCGCCCATTTTCGGAGTATTTGATTTTTCCCCAGTTTATTACTTTTCTCTTCTTCAAACAAATCCACATAACTTGAACTATCTAGTCCCGCCTCCCAGTTAGAGGGGGAAATAAGGGAGGTACCAAGACCAAACAGGTGTAAGACCACTAAGTAGTAAGCTAGGCACAGAGGGGACCACTTATTCTAGCAGCCCAGGGGGTAGGGAAGAGGATATGGGAATAAAGACGGGAACGGAGGTGGAGGGAGGACAATACGGTGATGGGAATTCCCCTGATTCAATGTTAATATGTACCTAAAATATTATTGTCAATGATATGTAAGCCACTGTGATTAAAATAAAAATTATATTAAAAAAGATGAAATTCAAAGAGGCAAGATCAAGAAATAGTTGGGGCCATTGGCAATTTTATTTCAAAACTTACTAGTGGATTTTTTTTCTCAGTAGCCAATGCCTCCCCCTCTTTATTCACTATTGAGTTATTTCTGAATAGGTAGAGTGGAGCTTTTATAAAGTTGGGCACTGCTATTAGATATCATGATCATATTCCTAAATATCCAATCCTAAAAGATTAATAGAATTTTAACTAAAGCCTGAACTTTTTTTCTACCTATAATTAAATAAAAAACTATTAATTATTCCTATGTTAAAAAATCTTAGTTGTTTTAATCTCTGATATCTATTTAATTTAGTTTAATTGGTATGTGAACCTGCTTTTGTTTTACTACCACACCATTTTGTTTACTGTGGCTTTATATTTTTATTTTAGTAATCATGGTTTTCAATACTTTCACTTATATGGTTATATAGTTTCAATAACATAATATTTCAACACCAAGTCCCATCCACCCTACAGTGTCCATTTCCCTCTAACACCAATTCAAAACTCCCTCCTCAATGTTACTCCTATCAGTCTCCTCAACATGGTAAGGTCACACAAATTTTAAGGGTTTTTTCTGTATTTTGATGGGAAATTCCCTATATTTTATCAGTTTCTGTTTTCATAGGGACTAGTCTTATTTTTCTTTTGTTACTTTTCTCTGGGTAATATTTTTGTTGTTGCTGTTTTTTTTTGTTTGTGTGTGTGTGTGTGTGGTTTTTTTTTTTTTTTGCTTTTTTGTTTTTGGATTTTTGGTCACACCCGATAGCGCTCAGGGGTTACTCCTGCTCTATGCTCAGAAATCGATCCTGGCAGGCTCAGGGGACAGTATAGGATGCCGGGATTTGAGCCACCAACCTTCTGTATGCGAGGCAAACGCCTTACCTCCATGCTATCTCTCCGGCCCCTGGGTAATATTTTTTAATTCTATTTGATTTTTTTGTTATTATTCTCTGAACAATATTTTATTCTTCGTCGATGTCCTTGTTGATATATAGAGTATCTTTAATTATGATGTTCAGTCTATACATTTCAATATTTTTCTATGAATATATTTTTATTTCTGTTATTGAGCTACATCAGGTTGTGCTCAGCAATACTTTATTCTTGCTTAGGGATAATGGACTCAGGCAACCTTAAGTGTTGCTGAAATTGAACCTGAACTAGCAATTTGCTAGACAATACTGTCCTTGTTGTACAATCTCTGCTGTCCTTCCATGTTTGTTTTCTTTTTTCTTTTTAGTCTGATTATGTTATGGTAAAAAAGATAATTGGTATTGTGTGAACATATGCTCCCTTCACACTTATATTGAATATATATGTATATATGTATATATATTCAATATATAATTAAATATTAAATTTAAATTAATATTAAATTAAATTCCTGGCATCCCATATATTACTGGGTTGAAGCTTAATAAATATATATCATTTCTTGCTTTATATTAGATTTTTGAGTTGAAAATATTTGTTCGTTTTTTTTTGGGTCACACCAGGCAGCACTCAGGGGTTACTCCTGGCTCCTCTACACTCAGAAATCGCTCCTGGCAGGCTTGGGGGACCATATGGAATGCTGGGATTCGAACCACCGTCCTTCTGAATGCAAGGCAAATGCCCTACCTCCATGCTATCTCTCCAGCCCGAGTTGAAAATATTTTTATCATATATGCCAATACCTTCTATTCTAGTCTTTGCATTAATATCTCATTACATGTTGTTACAGCTTTCACTGAGTCCAGTTTCTATATGAATCGAAACTCTCGTTTGTATAATAAAGTCAGAATGTGTCCTTAAAATATATGTTTATATATGTTATTTATATATTTATATGCAAATATATATATCTAAACATATATTTACTATATAGAAATAATATTTATTTATTATATATATATTTATTGTATTGATTTATTATTATATCTATGTACTATATTTTTTAGGCCCCATGCAGTGAATCTTAGGGCTTATTCCTGCCTCTGCACTAAGAATCCCTTCTGGCAGTTGCTCTAGGAAGCTAAGGGATGATTGGGATGGAACCTGGATTGTTGCATGCTAGTCATGCACCTTAATTTATGGAACAAATTCTCTGTCCCTCAAGATCTTTCTTTTTTTTTTTTTTTTTTTTTTTTTTGGTTTTTGGGCCACACCCGGTAACGCTCAGGGGTTACTCCTGGCTATGCGCTCAGAAGTCGCTCCTGGCTTCTTGGGGGACCATATGGGACGCCGGGGGATCGAACCGCGGTCCGTCCTAGGCTAGCGCAGGCAAGGCAGGCACCTTACCTCTAACGCCACTGCCCGGCCCCTCAAGATCTTTCTTAAACTTTAATTTCCTTCAGTTCTTAGACTGACTAATTCATTTCATTCACATTTAGGGTCCTTTATAGGTTGTTTGGAAGTTATTGGTTATTTTTTCATATATGCTTTGTGTTTTGAAGTAGATGATTTACCAGGATTATTCTTTACATTTCTTCATTTAACTTTTGTAATTTTTGCCACAAATATATTTTAAGCTTACCTTTGAGATTATATTATATGTTCTATGTCTTAAAATGTGTTTTGTATGCTAATATCAATTTTATCATTTGACATTTTACTCCACCAGTTCTTTCTTTCTCCTCTCATTTTCTTCTATTGTCCCCCCATCACATTTTTTGCTTTATTTACTACATTTACTTTTATCCCTCAAACTTTTATATATTTTGTTCTTATTTAAAGCAGACTGTTTTTTCTATTTCTAAAGGTAAAAATTTCAAGCTACTATTTAATAAAAATATAATTTATTTGAAGGCATTTTGAGACACTTGCTTATATTTTTTTTAAGTTTTGAGTAGTATGAATATGACATTCTACTCCTTTTTTAGTTAGTATTTTTCTCTGAGAATTTTGATAAAAGTCTGAGAGAAGTACTTTTTTTGTTTTGTAAAATATTTTATCTAAGAGCTATCAATATTTTTATCTTTGACTCTGTTAATTTAAATATGATGTCTTGAGAACACTTCATATTCAAAACTTTTTATGTTCTGTCAGCTTCCTTGAAAAATGATTGTTATTTATTTCATTAAATTAGCAAAGTTCTCAACTATTATTATATTTGCAAACTAGGATAAATTTCTCTTCTAATGTAGTTTCATATTTCATATAGTTCCTTTATGTTTTATCTGTACTGTTTTTTCCTTTCCACATTCATCTGAATCTTTATTGCTATTTTAGTTTTTGTAGCTGTAATTTCTTTTTGGAGATTGAATATATTTGTTATAAATTCCAAATTAGATTTGGAATTAAAATTAAAATTCCAAATTTTAATTACTTCTTGTTTGGCTTTAAAAATAATTTTATTTCTATTTATTTTATATTGTACTTGATTCTTTGTATTTATCTGGATTCTCCAGGCTCATCAGTCTTGTTATGATAGTTATTCTGGTCTATTTGTCAATTCCACTGATATGCTATCAGAGATCGGAGACTTCCACTACTTTTAATGTTCTTCTTATAAATCTTCTTTTGCAAAGAATCCTCACAATTTCACTGCTTAGGTTTGTAAGTTAACTTCATTTTTTCCTTGAAGTTGACATTGATTGTTGGAAATTATTTCTACCATGTCAATGGTGGGAAAGAAAGAAGGGTGGTGAAAGGAAGAAATAAAGCCTCAAATTAGGGGCCAAAGTGATAGTACAGTAGGTAGGACATTTGTCTTGCATGTGACCAAACTGATGTTCAATTCCTGGCAATCCCATATAGTCCCCCTAAACACTGTCAGGAATAATTTTCTAAGTGCAGAGTCAGGAATAACCCCTGAGCACAGCTAACTGCAGTCTAAGTCTAAACTACAAGAGTTTTATGTTTGTTTGTGTTTGTTCCATGGATTTTCAGGGGTTGGCTGATTTTGTCATTGGACTTTGGATTGCTTGCAGATTATCGATTTCACTTCAAATTAAATATTCAGCTGCTATTGCCAGAGTTTTATCTTTCCACCTGTGAGATTAAGTCTGTCCACAGTAACAGTTGTGCACTGTAGAAGTCATTTGATGTTATCTCCAACTTTAGATCCTGCCCCTCACATTATATGTGCTGCAATCTTTTGCCATCAGAAACACAGAGCCATGATCTCTCAGTGAAATAAGGCTAAAATTAGTTTAAATATTTTCTAATAGGTAAAATTTGTTTGTGCATTAGCAGAGAATTTTGATAGAAATAATTTATTCCACCATTTTATCGGAAGCATCATTTTAATCATTCTTATTAAAATTACTTTTACTCTTTTCATTGACAATTTTCTATTTCATGTTCTTTTTACAAAAGAATCATTTTTTCCAATCATTTTGTGTATGCATATTTGTAATTTCATAGAGCCTTTTACTTTTCTAAATATCATTACCTTTGCAGCTTATTTTAATTCTATTTAAAATACTAGATTGCAGATGTAGCTTGTATCAGTGTGTTGTTATTTTTTATTATGGCATAATTATTTCATTTATTATATATATATATACTTTATATATACTTACAAAATATTATCTTTTCGTTTTTATGTTTCACTAAGAGGAATCCATAGAACTGGACAACTTTACTTTTAAAAATCTGAATTTTTAGAAATCTGAGACTTTCTTTACTGGTATATTTTTACATTGTCCTTAGTTTTTTGTTTGTTTGTTTGTTTTTGGTTTTGGGGTCACACCCAGCAGCACTCAGGGGTTACTCCTGGCTCTACGCTCAGAAATCACTCCTGGAAGGCTCTAGGGACCATACGGGATACCGGGATTGAAACGACAGTCCTTTTTGCTTGCAAGGCAAATGCCTTACCTCCATGCTATCTCTTCGGCCCCCAGTCCTTAGTATTTTTGAAATATTCAACAAAATTAAGTCTCTACTATTCATCTCTAAACTTTTTGTCTCTTTTTCCCAACTGTCCCTGCTCCTCTAATATAAAATAACTAAAATTCTGTGTGCTTAATATTAACAAGATCTTTGACTTTAACTCAGTTTCCAGACCTAGACTATTCTCATGCCAACTCCTATGAAGAAGTGTTTTGTTACCTGCAGATTAGAGCCTACAAATCTGATTAATTTAGTGCTATGTCTTAGAATTTTAGGACACTTTCATTTTTATCTACTGGTTAATGGTCTATTCTCTGATGTATTAGAATTAGTTTTGTTTCCCGCTAGCTTCCTTTCTTGAAAATGGAGAAATGACACTGATATTGTCACTCAGATTTGTGTCCAATATCCTAAGCTTTTTGAACAGCAAAGGTCCCTTTTGCAAACACATAGTACAGAAGATGCTCTTTAAGGATCTCAGCTTTAGTTTTCCATAGGTGACAAAGTTGTAGAGCTTATATGGTATGTGGGGACGGGGTCATTAGGATGTTTACCATATTTTTCACTCTATAAGACACACCTGACCATAAGATGCATATAGAACAAGAAAAACAATATTCTAAAGCAAATGATGTATTAAAATGTAATATTTTAGTATATAATAATTATAATAGTATAATAATATTATTATAACTTATAATTCATTTATGTATCATATTTAAATTTAATATTTAATTAAATATTTACTATTCTACAACAGAATATCCTCATAGTATGTGGTATATCTGCATAATAAAGGGGCATCACACTGCGACTGTCAAGTGGTTAGTATCGGTTCTTTACCCTTGCACTCAGGCTTCAGCTCCAGGTGGCATTCGCTCCATAAGATGAAAAGACATTTCCCCCTATCTTTTTTGGAAGGAGGGTTCCTCTTATGGTACAAAAAATACGGTATTTATTCTTTCTGATATTCTTTCCTTGAATGAAATTATCAAAATGGTTTTGAAAACTAGATTAAGTAATTATTCTAGGCTTTTTTTTTTCAATTGATTTTGATTAAATCTAATTTAATTTCAGTTCATTACTTGGCAGTAAGCAATCCATTCTCCAAAGCAATGGACCCTGCTAAATGGTTTTTAATCTAAGCTAACCAAGGGCCAGGGCCCTCGAAACATTGGTAGAGGAAGCAAAAACTCTGGAGGAGGTTGTGATATTAGAGCATTACATGCACATAATCCTGTCACTAATAGATTGTAAATTATGGTGCTTCAAATAAAAGGAAATGAAATATAAAAATACAAATAAGACAAACACATTGAGTAATCATATTCAGAAATATATCTTAAAATTTAAACAAATACACTGCAGATATAAACAGACACATAATGTATAAGAACATATCTTTTAGGAAAATGGCAGAAAATGCTTTGCTTACTTTAGAGGCAGCCATATTACATTGATATAATCATTTTATTTTATTTATTTAAAGAAAATGCATCACATAGTTAATCCTAATACATTGGTTTCCAGATAAATAATAGTGAGGTTATTAAAATAAATAGAAAGAAAAAATAAAATGGAAGAGAAAAAATACAGTAACATGCTATTTTGTGAAAATTATTGTATCACCAATAAAGTCATTAATACCACGGCAGGTTTATAAAGCTCTTTGTACTATATGTCCAGTCTTCTACATCAAACAAGCAAAGTTGATCAAAAAATTCAAATATATAATGCTACGAATTTTAGGGCCTTTACTCATTTCTAGGGCAGACTTTGTTTGAACATGGTGACTGCATGTGTGGGCTTGGTTATAGCTGCCAGCTAAACTTACATCAATATGTGTTCTGTGATAACCCAATTAGAAAAAGGTGTTCTTTAAAGGCATAACCTTATCAGACACTTTTCGTTTTGAATAAGAGTTGTCATGTTGTCTTCAAGTCAACAAATTGAGGAGCGTCAGCGATAGATAGCACAGCTGTAGGGCATTTGCTTTGTACACAGCCAAACCAGGATAGATCCAGGTTTGATTCCTGGCATCCTATTTGGTCCCAGGAACTTACCAGAGGAGATTTCTTAACACAGAGCCAGGAGTGGCTCTAAACACTGCCGGGTGTGACCCAAAAAAAAACAAAACAAAAACACCCCCCAAAAAACAAATTGAGGTGTTGTGTCATTCTTATGACAAATCTCTGTAGTAAAAATTAACAGAAACATGATCACAGTTAATTTTCAAAATACTTGAAACATGAATTTTTATGCACTGTTTATATGATTTAAGAAAGATGTACACATATAGAATTTAAATCTGCTAGTATTTTTATCTTATTTTTTGGAGGGCCATACCCAGTGATGCTCACGTCTTATTTCTGGTCTCTTTTAAGAATCACTTCTGGGGGCCGGAGAGATAGCATGGAGGTAAAGCGTTTGCCTTTCATGCAGGAGGTCATCGGTTCAAATCCCGGCGTCCCATATGGTCCCCCGTGCCTGCCAGGAGCAATTTCTGAGCCTGGAGCCAGGAATAACCCCTGAGCACAGCCTGGTGTGACCCAAAAACCAAAAAAAAAAAAAAAAAAGAATCACTTCTGTTGGTATTTAAACAACCATATCCATAATATATTATATATTAATATTTAATTATATGCATTGTAATATATTACTAATTACATTATAACACATTATAATCATATCATAATATATTAATGTAATATTATAATATGAAACATGAAATATTATAATACCATATGTTATATTATATTATATTTATATTTATATATTTATACATATATGAATATATTATTTTATTGATCAGTAAATATATTAAATAATTGTAATAGTTTATCATAATTATGATAATATATTGCATATCTACCATATATAATTATATGATATAGATGGCAATACATTAATTATATTACTAAATATATTTGTATTCTATGTTTATATGTGATTATATAATTAATATGATACATCCATGATATCCCCAGGGTAGAACTCAGGTTTACATTGTGCAAGCCAAGAGTCTTACCTGTTGTATTCTCGTTCTGCCCCTTTAATCTGATTTTAACTGAAAACTTCCTTAATCTCAAACTGTGAGTTGTAACTTCTCAGTAATGTAACAGTTCAGGGGGCCTGAGACATAGCACAGTGTTAGGGCTTTGCCTTTCATTTGGCTGACCCAGAATGAACTTGGGTTTGATTCCCGGCTTCCCATATGGTCCCTCGAGCTTGCCAGGAGTTATTTCTGAGCTCAGAGCCAGGAAAAAACCCTGAGTGTGGCCCCAAAATCAAAACCAAAACCAAACCAAAAGAACAACAAAAAATAATGTAACAGTTCTATTATGCAATAATGGTTTCAATGTTATTTCAAAGCTAAATAAGAAAAAACAAGCCCACAATATATCTTTAAGCTTATATTTTAAGTGAGTGAAGTTACAGAGTAGAAGTTTCTTGGAATAAAAGAGTTGTGATTCAGTATTAATTGAAATACATAAGAGATAAATTAATTCTTTGGATAAACAGGTGTAAAATTTTCACAACTACCAGCACAAATACTGCAATTAAATCCCTATAAACAAACCAAAAAAGCTAAAATTTATCACTTTGATAGTCATAGTTTGAGATGTTATAAATAAAGACATAAAATTGATCACCACAATATTTATACTTTGTTAAACTTTAGAAGCTTGGATAAGATTCTGCTTTTTCTGATCTGTACATTGATTCGCCCAAAGCAATATAGTATTTACTTATGTAATTATATTTAAATGACATTGTGAATGTAAATTGTACTTAACACGTAAAAGAACGAAATGTATAAAAATATAACTTATCTACACAGTATATTGAGAGTACTTTCTTCGTGAAGTGCCTTGGCCTATACATTTTCTGGGCCATATATTTGCTTCTATTTCATATTTTATTTGATAGGAAATTTCATACCTGGAAATGTTCAGTCTATCCCCTGCTCAGAGCTCATGGTTCTATCTTAGCGATACTGGGAGAGCAAGTGAGGGAGCATATGAAATGTATATTACATGCAAAGCATGAACTCAGTTATTGGTGATATTTCTTCAGCCCTGTTTGCAGGAGTTTAGTTTCAATAATGATCCTATTGTTCTTTAATTGCTATGCAGCCATCTTTGTCTTTTGATTATTTTGCAGATGGGTTTGGGATGACATTGATTAATTTCCATAATAAATGGCTGATTGCTTCAGTCAAGATCTGATAATATTCATAGTGAGAATCATAACTAATGTAATCAGGACTAAGTCTGTGTCCAAAAAATATGTTTTGAGCTAAAAGAATTGAAAAAGAGATTATAATTTGATCCAATTAAATGGAATTTTTAAAAGAAATTTTTCCAAACTAAAATGGTCATCTTAAAAAGCTACCAGATACCACACATTCGAAGTCTGGAACTGTTGACATACATTTTCTCACTGTATGTCAGTCATAAGCTTTAGCATAATAAACAGAACAAAACTTGCCACTCCCTGAAGCAAGAAAGTGATCAAGCTGTAACCATTAGATGAAAACAAACCCTGAACTTGCCCTACCTAAGGATGTCACAGTTTTGAGTTATGAATTCATTTTTATGTTAAATCTATGTATATTATTTTTACTTTTAAATACGTGTTAAAAGCAATAATAGAGACTTAAGAACTAAAAAATAGCATGTAATTAAAATTAATATACAAGTTATTGAAAGGATTAAATAGAAGAAAAACATATACATAGGAAGAAACTCGTCTCTGGCATTAAAATTTTATTAGACGCAACTGTGAATAAACTTGGAGCAGTGTATACAGTTACTTGAGAAAGTACATTCAAACCCAACACATGTGCAAGGCAAGAACCCTATCAATTTTATTGTCTATTCAACCACTAGAATAACTGCTTCTGATTTGGTTTTAGATTTTTTTTTTAAATCTAGGAAATAGTTGTTAAGATAAAAATTCAATTGCTTTGAATTTTCAGATAGTGATATACTGATATACTTGTCGATTAAGAGCAACAAAATGGAGACTACAGACGATAGCTGAATTTTAATTTCAGGTATAAAATGAGGGTAATGATAAAATTGAGACCATAGGTGTTTTTGTACATTTATTTGTGGAGGGGCACACTTTGCTGTCAGCCTTGAATAATACAAAGAGCCTAGCTAACTGATATATTATCTCTCTGGCCTTATGTTTCTTTGTTTTTGTTTTTTTCTGGCTTTTGGGCCACACCCTGTTGATGCTCAGGGGTTACTCCTGGCTCTGCACTCAGAAATAGCTCCTGGCTTGGGGGACCATATGGGATGCTGGGGGATCTAACCCAGTTCCATCGTAGGCTCCATGCCACTGCTCTGGCCCTTGGCCTTATGGTTTTATTTTAGTTTAAATAAAAATTTTCATCCAAAGAATTTTTAAAGTACTGAATATTGTGCGCAACAAAATAACTTTTAGATTCATAGCACTATTGTGCTATGAATACATAAAATAATTAAAAATTATTAATTATTATTGAATAATTATTAACAAATTAATAAAATATGAATACATAAAATAATTTTATATAGAAAAAGTCTCCACTAATTTTTGTAATAAAATTAAGGAAACAGGAACTTAGAATAATAAGTAAATACAATGAAAACAGCAGTACTCTACATTAATTTCTCAAACTGATTCATTTTTTACACCAGGACATTATATGAATTTCTCTGTGCTTTGCGTTTCCACTATTTGGTTTATCCAGGTAAAATTGCCATATCAGTTAAAATGTTCCAAAACAACAACAACAACAACAACAACATGTTAGCCTATTCTTTTTTTGCTTTGTTTTTTTTTTGTTTGTTTGTTTATTTGTTTTTGGATAATACCAGGCAGCGCTCAGGGGTTACTCTTGGCTCTGGGCTCAGAAATCGCTCCTGGCAGGCACCGGGTCCATATGGGATGCAGGGATTCAAACCACCATCTCACCTGAATCAGCTGCATGTGAGACAAACGCCCTACCACTATGCTATCTCTCTGGCCCTAGCCTACTCAGTTTTTATGACGGAATATTGCTTTTAGAAGATATAGTGTTAACTTAAGATGACTGGTAGAATATCAGAGACAATAAATAGTGCTGAAGTAAAATGGCCTACTCTAATCATATGGGCTCATCTCCAAATACACAAATTGCCAATCCTGATAATTGAGTTACTGTTAATTCACTGCCTCAGGATCTAGTACATTATTTTATTGTATTTTTCACTTTGTAATTACTAATGGGCACAATTTGATATTTTTGTCACTTTCTTTTATACTGACATTATTTCGTTCATTGTATAATGTATGAGTTGTATTTAAATAACAATATTTATGAAAAAACTTTGCATTCATTAATAAACCTCATATTCTGTTTTCTAATATTATTTGGAGTAATTTATTCAGTTGTCTAGCTCTGAGATCATTTTCACATTGTAAACATATAAGAAATTTGACTTCTTTAACGTGTTCCCTCAAACTGAATATATGTAACAAATCATTAACATAATTCAACTTAATTTCAAGTGTTTAATATTTTCTAAAGGGAGTCTTACTATATTATTCAAATTTTTGGCAATGACAATTCATATATTTATTTCTCTATGCTCCTACGTTGTACTGTAAGATTTATTAATATGTATAGTTTGGTTTGGTTTAAGATACTGAAAAATAAAATTTTAAAATAAGATAACACAGGCTGTAACAGATTACATTCTTAGAAATGCTAAGGATTTCTTTTACATTTCCAGAAGTTGTGATACCTGTTCCCTTTATGTATGCTCTTTGTATTTAAGCTTTTCTCATAAATATGATATGATTTATCATTTTTATTTTTATGTTGAGTGTGGTGGTGCACATTTTTTATACATCAGGATGATGATCTATTAGCCCACTTTTTGGTGAACTTATATAGTTCTTGTTCCTGCTGTTCCTCTTGTTCCTGGTTGTTGTTGTTAAGTTTTGAATGTTCTTTATAACATATTATGCTAGCTATTACTTTTTCAGATGTAAATAGTGATATTACGTTCTTTGATAAGGCAGAGTATCTTCTGCTTCCGTGATGGACCTTTCACAGTGAAAGACCTTATTTATTTGATATAATTCTATCTGTGCATAGAATTTTATGCAATACAATCAAATTACTAAAGCATTGATCATGAGATATGAGGACAATATTTTCCTCAATAGACACCGTATATTCAGATTTCATATCTAGCATTTGGTTCATTTTGAGTTGACTTTGAACGATGTAGAATAGTGATCCAATTTCATTCTCTTAAACGTTGCTAGCCAGTTTTCTCAGAGGCATTTGTTGAAGAGTCTTTCTTTTTACTATTTTGTGTCCTTGGAATTTTATTTGTAAATTAACTGACAAAATATATAAGTAATTATTTTTTAGCTTGAAAGTTATCTGAGTGTCTGCCTATATTCCAATGCTAGTTTTTATGAACATCGTTGTAAAAGATAGTTTAAAGTCACAAACTGAAATATTTCCATATTTATTTGTAAATCAAGTTTTTGAAATTTTTATTCAAATTAATAGCCTTTTATTTATTTTTATTTTATTTATTTACTTATTTATTGTTTTTTTTGGCCACACCCATTTGATGCTCAGGGGTCACTCCTGGCTAAGCGCTTAGAAATTGCCCCAGGCTTGGGGGGACTGTATGGGAGGCCAGGGGATCGAACTGCAGTCGCAATCTTTCCTTGGCTAGCGCTTGCAAAGCAGACACCTTACCACTAGCGCCACCTTGCCGGCCCCTGCCTTTTAATTTTTATTACAGTTTTGATGAGAATTCCATTGGGAGAACAAATGGACTCATGACTCACCCACACAGGTCTGAGACCACAACCAAGGACGTGGCTTCAAAGCAGCCAGCCACTTACTCAGTCACAATATAATTTCTCACCCACATATACTCCCCTGAGACCTCTCCGGTAGTGGGGGCGACAGTGACATAGGAAAGAAGGATCTTGAAATTACAAAGGAACCCAGATTAAAGCAGCACAAAATCTCATTATGCCTTGTGCATGAGGATGGCAATCTAGTCTACACAATCAGGAATAATTCCCTATTATTATAAATCTCTATAAAATCTCTATAACACCAGAAATAATGCATTATTATTATAAATCTCCATAAGATGGAGTTCAGAGTGGAAAGGTTTAGGATGTCAAACAATCTAAATCAACAATAGGACAAACGACCAATAAAACACAGAAAGATATGAGAGGAGAAGTGAGAAAAATACAACACAAATATCATCACTAAAAAACTTGGTAGGTGAAATGAAAAAGTCTTTGGAAGGCCTGATCAGCAGAGTGATATTTGCTGAGGACTAAATCACAGAGCTCCAAGTTGAAGTGCAGAAAGCCTCCAGACAACAATAAAAGGTGAAAAAAAATGCCTCAAAATAAATCAACACTTGACTAGAGAACATTGGGACCAATTAAAGAGACACAATATAAGAATAATTGAGGTTCCAAACACCAAGGAAGAAAACCTCTATGTAAAAGGAATATTCAAAGATATCATTGTTGAGAAGTGTCCAGATCTGAAGAGTGCATACATCCACAGTTTGGATGCCAGAAGAATATCAGCTAAATGAGGCCTAAATAAAAATGCTCCAAGTCACATACAATGATGAAAACTATAGCTAGAGATAGAATATTGAGAAGATAAGAAAGAAATTACATACAAAAGAGCACGCATTACCATAGTAACTACACAACAGCCCCAGAATCCCCAGTTAATTGTGATTTTTATATTTTCCAGTTCAATTGTGTTACATATATTGCTGCCCTGGTATGTATATTTTGGTCTCAAAGATGAGTTAGTTCATTCTGTATCTATTTCTTTTTTCCTGAATGACTTCGCTAACTATGATATCCTTCACTTCAATCCATGTGGCTGAAAATTGCATGATTTCTTTCTTAGAAATGCAAATTATGGGGCTGGAGAGATAGCATGAAGGTAAGAAGTTTGCCTTTTATGCAGAAGGACTTTGGTTTGAATCCTGGCATCCCATATGGTCCCCTGTGCCTGCCAGGAGTTATTTCTGAGCATAGAGCCAGGAGTAATCCCTGAGTGCTACTGGGTGGGACCCAAACCCCCCCAAAAAGAAAAGAAAAAAAATGCATATTATTCATTTCTGTATATGTGCCTCAATGTTTGGATTCATTCATCCATAATTGTGCATTTGGCTTGTTTTCAAATCTTGTATATTGTTCTAAATATGAAGATGAAAATATGCATTCTTCTTTTGAAGTAATGCATTTGTGTTTTGGGGAATATATTTAGTTATGTTCTTATTTTATGAGACATCTTTAATGTATATTTTTTTTACCTGGATGAACCAGATGTTATTCTAATTCCCAATGAATAAATAATCTTTTTTCACCACAAATCCACCAACACAGGCTGTTTCTAGACTTTATGATATGTACTTCTTTCATGGTGTGAGATGATCTTACTATTTTGATGTGTTTTTCCTAATTAAAAATGTCGATGAACAATTTTTAATATACCTTTGGAGATTATTTATTACATGTGGGAAAGTATTTGTTCATCTCCTCTATCCATCTATGAATAGGGTCATTGTGGTTTTTGTTGGTAAATTTTGTGAATGTTTTATAGATATTGATATCAACCCTTTATTGTATTCTGTGCAAATATTTGTTTCCTAATTCAAAAGAATTTAATTATAGATTGTTTATTTGGCTGTGCAGACTTTTCAATTTGATGTAGTCCCAAGTGTTTAATATCGTCAGCCACTGTGATCATCTAATTAAAGATTCCTCAGTATTCAGTTTCCTCAAGAGTTAAGAAATTTTCTTTAATAAATTTTACATATCTGGTCAAGTATAAATATATTTGGGCCATATTCGGTGACTCTCAAGGGTTACTCCTGGCTATGCTCTCAGAAATTGCTCCTGGTTTGGGGGATCATATGAGATACTGGGGGATTAAACCCAGATTTGTTCCGGGTCAGCCATGCACAAGGCAAAAGTCCTACCATTGTGCTATCGCTCCGGCAATATGGTCTATAGATTTTCAATCCGTTTTGAATTCACTTTTGTGGTTGCTATGGAGTACTGTTCCAATTTCTGTTTTGTTGTTGTTGTTGTTGTTTTGTTTTTTACATATGGTTATTCAGTTTTCCCAATACCAGAGGTTAAATTTTTTCTAGGCTACTACATTCCTTATATATCCACTTTCATAGACTAGTTATACAAAAATCTGGACATTTTACTTAGGATTCTTAAGACTTTTTCATTGTTCTTCACGTCTATTTTTTCTTATTTTGGGATCACTCCTGACAGTATTCAGGGATTATTCCTGTCCTTGTTTTTACGGATAACTCTTATCAGGCTCGTGGGGACATATGACACACTCAGGATCAAACCCAGGTTAGCATGCAAGGCAAGGACATTTTCTTTTTTTTTTTTTTTTTTTTTTTTGGTTTTTGGGCCACACCCGATGACGCTCAGGGGTTACTCCTGGCTATGCGCTCAGAAGTCGCTCCTGGCTTGGGGGACCATATGGGACGCCGGGGGATCGAACCGCCGTCCGTCCTAGGCTAGCGCAGGCAAGGCAGGCACCTTACCTCCAGCGCCACCGCCCGGCCCCGCAAGGACATTTTCAACTTTAGCTACTTTTATTCTTTTGGCATGCATTTAATTATTATATGTCTGTAATATAGTTAAAATTTGGGAGATGTTTCACATCTATTTTCCCCCATGCTTTGAAAATTTGGAATTTTTTATTACATACAAATTTTTTCATGTCTTAAAATAAGCCATTGGAATTTTAGTGGGTATCATATTTAACCTGTGTGATGCAATTTGACAATGTTAATTTTCCAATTAACGGGAATGACATTCTGTTTGCAGGTTTATCCTATTTCTCGTAGAAGTGAATTATAGATTTTACTGTATAAGTCCTTTATCTTCTCGTTAAATTTGTACTTAGGTATTGGATGTTTGGGGACACTATTTTGAAGGAAGTAAGATTGAACAGCAACCTAATTAGTTTTACTAAAAAAAATAGACTAAGAAAAAATATCAGATATTAGAGGAGATAAATTATAATAGACACATTAGACATACAAACCATAAGAGGCTATTATGCTCCCAAATAGGGTACCTAAGGGAAATTTATACATTTTTGGAATCATACAAACTCCCAAGATTAAACCAAGTGGAAACAGAAAACCTCAATTGACCACTCCCGAGTGTATTACTGAAACAGTAATACACAACTTGGATAAAGCCTTCTCAAGTTTCTCCAAAATATTGAGGAAATAAAAATCAACTTATCATTTCCATTAATCAATTCATTAATACATTATACCTAAACAGAGAGACACTCTTAAAAAAGAAAATTACAGAACATTATCCTAGATGAATATTGATGCAAAACTCCTCAAAAATCCTAGCTACCCAAGTTTAGCAATATACAAATGGAGTATAAAGCACAAATAACGTTTGCCCTCAAGATGTAAGGATTGTTCAATAGTTGTGAATTTTTTAATCAGTTTAAAACCACATATCAGTTGATGCAAAGAAGGTTTTTAACAAGATCTAACTCCTATTTATAAAATAAGTATCCAAAATTCAAATAGAAGAAAGATTTCTCAAGATAATAATGACTATGTACAAAATATCCATAGTAAATATTATGTTAATATATTATCTAAATTATATTAATATTTACAACTAAATATATAATTAATACAACTGAATATTGTAAAACTAAAGGCTTTTTGAAATGTCAGGGATACAGCAATTATATTAAGTTTTACTACTCTTATTCAATGTAGTCTTGGAATTCTTTTTCACAACACCCAGATAAGAAAATATAGCAGAGGTAACCAAATTGAAAATTAAAAACCACTGATTGCAAAAAACAATGATGCTTACATTGAAAATAATAAAAGACTCCACAAAATATTCTTAGAACTAATAAAACAGCATAGTAATGTAGCAGCTTAAGAAAGCACACACAAAATCTGTGGTATTCCTGTAACAAACAACAAACTACAAAGCATAAATTAAATATGTTAAGTTTATATGTAAGTGAAAAATTTAAGCAAAGAGAAAAAAATCAGTGAAGTTATATCAAACATTACAACTTTTGTACAGAAAGTGGAAAATAAATCCACAACCCAGACTAGAGCAAGAATACGAGTGATTGTTGCCAGTTCACTTGATTTTAATCTTTGGTTTGTCACACAGGCACTCTAACTGGTTGTTCCTGAGCACTGAACCAGGAATGGCCAAAGAGCACTGCTTGAATATAGCCCAAATCCTCTGCATCTCCAAGAACACACTCTCCCAAACTATAAAATAATGGTGGGTATGGAGTGTCACACTGTCTCTGGAAAACACAGAAACATTGATACAGGTAAACCCATGTCAGTAATTTCATTACAATAAAGAATTGCATGGTATCATGAAAAAAATAGAATATGAGATAGTAGTTATAAATCATAACATGCATAGAATATCAAATAATGGAACAAGTTTTATTTATAGGATTAGCATAACCTGCTATATCCTGCATGTTAACAAATCCTGAAACCTAGGGAGGCACCACGTTTAAAAAAGGCCCTAAGTACCTGAGAGAGGGTTTTGAAAAAGCTGTCTGCCATTAAAGGGACTTTTTCAAAGCAGCCTGTATTCTGCTCAGAGGGCAGCATGGATAAAGGACACCTGGAAGAAAGGATGCTTGAAACAAATAACCTGTAGTCATAGCCATTAGGGCCTGATAATCCTTGGTTGCCTGTGTATGAGGATTCAGGAAGTAAAGGGGATGTAGCGTGAACATTAGTGGAGACATAACTTCAGCTGACATTCTAAAGATTACTCAGATTTAACATGTACATGGATTCAAATATTCTTTATCTAATAATTATCACTCACTTTTCTTAGGGCCTCTCAAATTACTCAGTTCTATAAACATGATATATGAGGAACATTTGCATAGAATCAAATGTTTTCTACTTAGTCTTACAGAATAATTACTCACCCTCAGATCTAACTTTGCTCTTAGCCTACTTTCAGTCATATTAAGGGATAACCTTTCAGGCCCCAGTTCAGTATGCATAAAACCAAAATACTTGCCAACTGACCTTGCTACTGAGAAACTACTGATAGCAAGAAGCAGCCTCAAAACTGAACTATCCTGTGTCAGAAAAATGTCTTGAACAATTTGCCCCTTTGCCATTTCTTTTTTTGTAAATTAGCTTTGTTTGAAAATTATGACTTGCCAAGAAATTGAGAACAAATATTCCACCTCTTGCTTTGTGACAATAACCCACAGACAAATGCTAATAAATATAAAAATTTTATTAATTATTTTCCTCAAGAAAGCATAAAATTAGCTTCTAATAATCAGGGAAATGATAATCCAAACCGCAGTGACATATATTACATCAGTCTCTGAAATTTGCTGAGGGCAGATTACATAAGATTTCCTCCCAAAAGGAAACGTAATGATGTGTGTTGCTATATTATCTATATTTCTTTAGGTGATTATTTAAAACTTTACAAATATCAAATAATTGTTACACACCTGAAATAACTAGCAATACATAAATTGCAGCAAAATAGTAAAACTTATGAGAATAACATTATGTGTCTTAACCATACATAAATAACTCCCTTGAATAGAATTCAGATTCAAAGCAATCTTATAGTGATGATTATTTGCTCTGACTAGATATTCTTGGATATTCAACTTTTCCCATGACACTCTTAGGAATAGTTTATGTCTATTAAAATACAGTAAATGAAGCCAACAGAAAATGGCAAACAATTAAGAAACTAAAAATGTATTATTGAACGAAGAGCAGGCATTAACAAAATTCTTAAAACATAATAGGAGAAAACGTTCATAATTATGTCCAGAGAGATAGTATGTGGTAAATGCTTGTTTTGGGTGCTTGGATGACTATTGCAATGTAATAATATAAATAAATACTAATTTTAAAAATTAATTCAACATTTAAATTTTTATCAAAAAATGTAACATAAATCTAGTAGATAAACTCATAATATATAAATAAAATTCCCTTGATATTTTTATTCTTCAATAATTATTTTATTGAATGTGGATTTATGAAATGATTGTTAACATTCTCTAATATTTTAAATGTATAAATATCCTATGCTTCTGTGTTCTTTATTAACATATATACCTCCTTAAAATGCATAAATTGTGGAGTTTGGAACACTAATAATTCACATCATTATGAAAATAGCAAGGACTAATTAGTTATTCAAGTACTTTTGATAATTTGAATAAAATTCTTAATTTTTGAAATATGTTTTTATTTTTATTTGCCACCTGAAATTATCTTTATTTCTTTATGTTCACAAACTCCCATTAGTGTGTGTATTAATTTATTGCATTCTTAACAATTATCTGAGTTTATGTGTGAGAGAAGTTTAGAAAGTGATGAATTTCTTTATGTGCTGTGCCCATCACAACGTGCTTTATTTATTTTTATCACTAATTACTTTTCTTCCTTCAAGATTCAGGTATTTTATTTTGTAATTACAAAACATCTTTAAAGAGGCAGCAATTTTGGTTTTTTTTTTTTTTTTAATTTAAATGTCTTTATTGGGGGTACAGGGTGTCACCCAAGTGTCCTTTTAGTCTTCCTGAGATTGTTTTTGTGACTTTTTCTTTTTCTTGGCACTGCCATTACTCTTAATGCTGTACCCAGTTTCTTCAGGGCTGCTGAGTGGCTCCTCCTTAAGGGAGAATTTCCGCTTCTTTTTCTTGGAAACCTTGTTTTCAGCTTCTTCCTGATCACTAGCTGGTGACCTCTTCCTCTTAGGAAGACTTACAGTGACAGTGGTCTCTTCAAGATCATCACTATTAGCAATTTTGGTTTTATTTTTAAAAAGACAAAAGCAAAGTTTTACTTTTGGAAGTCCTAAAGATATATTAAGAAATGCTCTAAGGATTCCGTGCCAGAGCGATAGCGGTCGGGCCCTTGCGTTTCATGCGGCTGACCCAGGACAGACCTCAGTTAGATCCCCAGCTCCCCATATGGTCCCCCAAGCCAGGAGCGATTTCTGCCTAGGAAGGAAGGAAGGAAGGAAGGAAGGAAGGGAGGAAGGAAGGAAGGAAGGAAGGAAGGAAGGAAGGAAGGAAGGAAGGAAGGAAGGGAGGAAGGGAGGAAGGGAGGAAGGGAGGAAGGGAGGAAGGGAGGAAGGGAGGAAGGGAGGAAGGGAGGGAGGGAGGGAGGGAAAAGAAGAGAAATAAAGAGAAAGAAGGAAAAAAGAAAGAACAAAAGAAAGAAGGAAAGAAAGAAATAAAGAAAAAGAAAAAAGAAAAAGAAAGAAAAAGAAAAGAAAGAAAGAAAGAAAGAAAGAAAGAAAGAAAGAAAGAAAGAAAGAAAGAAAGAAAGAAAGAAAGAAAGAAAGAAAGAAAGAAAAAGAAAGAGCTCTAAAACACAAAAATATCGTAATGAAAAAAAAAGCTATTCTCTTCATGGTAAGGGAAGAAATCAATTGTGTTTCATAGAAGAAAGGAAAAGAAGGTGCTCGGAAATTCAGAATCCCTTTATTTTTAATTCTGAAATCATCCTGTGAGCATCCTTTGGTTCCTCTTGCACACAGGATACGTCTTGTCTTGCTACACATTCTCAGTGCTTGTGGATCTTCTGGAAAACTGTCATTGAGCTTGGTTGACCTTCTCTCCTCTTGTGGTCCAACATCAGGACCACATCCACCTTTCCTTCCACATCTCAGAGGCACCAGTGCTTTTGACTCCTCCTTTTTGGTCTAGGGTTATTGAGTGCAGCACTAGAGCATATTATTTCAACAGGATAATCATGAGTATGCCTTGCCAATTTAATTTTGACATACATTAAAAATGAACATACTTTAAGATCAAGCATACATGTGTTCTATAAAATACAGAATAATTGAGATTGCATATCTATATTTCTTAAAATGGCTAATGTTATACCAATAACTAAAATTATTGAGGTCCTATCGAAGAGAAAAGTTAAGTGAAAATTGTGATTTCATATCCACACAATAGATTTTGTTTTCTTGTAGGCAGTCAGTTTTTCAGAGGTAGAGACAAAATACCTTTATGAAGAATGGCCTCAACTTCCAGACCAATTTAACTTCAAAGTTTCTGACACTGGTTATTTTTCAGGGTCTGTGATTTTTTTCTATCATAGCCACAGTTGGTCTAAAGGTAATAATTTCCTGGGCACGAATCCAATTCTGGAACTATCTCTGTCAGCATGCCAATTTCGTATTGTACTATAAGACTCACTAGGATCCATCAGCATAAGCTCAGATAGTTCTTCCAAAATACTTAAATGTATTCTTAAACTAAGTCATTAAAAATGAAGCTAACAATTGGAAAAACTACAGGTAATTTCTTAAATATTTTAAATGTTACCAACATGGATAATTATTTGTGTACATCAGAGGTTGGATTTTTTTTAGCCCATCAGTGTTGTTTTAGATAGAATTAGCCATATATTTCTACTCGATTTGTATTGCTGTTAATTTTATTTATTCCATACAGAGTACTTATCAAAGTTTTATTTTCCCTAGTAAATATAAATAAGGCATAGTTATAATTTGAAGAAAATTTCCAATTTTATAAAAGTACTACATTTGAATATCCATATGCAATATGGTGAAATAAAACGTAAAAATAGTTATAAAAACATTAAAAATAGAGCTTAAATGCCATAGTCATTGGATAAAACCTTATGTTGGAGCCATATTATATCACTGATATGAGCTAGTGTATTTATGTGTGTTAATATAATACATGACATATAAGCCAGCAATTTTAACACTGCATTTATAGATATTTATTAAGAATTGATGAGTTTTTATTTGTAGAATAATTTCTTCTTTATCACCTAATGACATTTCTGTCTAAATATAAACAAAAAGTTGTATGTTGATTTATTTGGACAAAATGGAATGTGATATTACTTTCTCACAATTTGAAGATGAATTTAAATATAAATAATAAAAGGCTCAGATAAAATCTAGCTTTCCATGCGTACTTGTTTTTTGAGGTTGTAACTTACTTATTGGTAGGAAAAATGTCAATGCAAAAAGACTGTAAAATTTTAACAACTGATTATTACTTGTAACTATTAAAAATAAGATTATACAAAATACAAGTTGTATGTTCTCTAGCTAGTTATAAAACACACTTGCTAAATATGTGCAGTTTTGAAATTAATATGAAATTCTAAATTAATTATTTATATGATCCTCTTTTTTTTCTTGATAAAGGAGTATAGGTTTTACAAATCACAGACATATATGTATATTTGTCAGACAGGAGAACTTAGAATTTTATTTTTCAATGAAGGTCAAGAAAAATATGGCCATTTGCCGAAAGTTAGGCACTAAAATACACACAGAATATTAATATTTAATTTTTATAATTTAATAAATCATAGTTATATCTAAGGTTTATTATAAAATAAGAAACATAAAATGAATATGTTTTGATGAAGAGATGTCTCATGAGCAATTTTCTGAGGTCCCAGTGAAACCCTTAATCTATATACAGCTTTCTAGAGAAGGGCTGACATTTTGGTTCACCGCTTATCAATATAGTACTACTTGGAATTTAAATTCCTGAAGATCAACAAGGCTACACATGGCAGTGCAGAGGGGCAACCAATAGTAAGAATCATTGGAGTTATTTGAGGAAATCAAGCTGTACTTGGGATCACTTCTGATCTTTGAAATACCTCCCTCATATTAAACTGAATTTGTTTTAATGTTGGCTTATTCTGAATTAAGCGATTTCCTACTGCAAGTTATAAATTTGAAGCCAAACATGATTTATATAATGCTATTTAGTCATTAAAAATATATAGTAATTAAGTTGTCATAATATTTATAACCGTCTCATATATATTTGATATTATAATTTGTATGTTCTATTGAAGGATGAGGACAACTGTAGATAGCATTTCTCATTAATCTGTATTTAACAGTTGTTAATAATATTAAATTCCTCTCACTAAATATAAATATGAAACATTCTAATACTATAACAATCTTAAGCTTGAACACTCTTTCCTAAATGAAAGTTCATTCATATTGATTGAAAGAATATATGTAATTTTCCTTATGTCCAATTTACCTTGATTTGAAAACTAGCCAGACAACTGACTTCTGTGTTAAGAGAATTAGAACTTATTTTCTAGGAATAAAATGTGCTATAGTCATTAGACAAAAAAATGAGAAAAATAGAACAGCTAAAAATAGTTTTATAGAACTATAATTGGTCATTCTTAAGTAGTACTCAAATGTTCTGACTAGTTTGTAATAAATTTTCCCCTGAAATATCCAAATAAATATATTGGTAATTATGTGCTCTGAAAGTTTTAAAAATAGTTAAAAACAGTGATCAGAGGCATGAGATGTAGATGTAAATAACATAAAACATTAGATCTATTATGATTTTTATTATGTCTTTATTTGTGTCCATAATGTTTAACATTTACCGTGTTAATAAATGTAGGTTAATAAAACTACAAACATGTTTGTAATCATGGTACTTAAAGATATTATTTAAAAAAGAAGAAATAAATAAAATTAAACTTGCATTTAATCATGAGCACCACTTAGTTTTCCTCACAACTGTCTAGGAATGATCATTTGGCTCTGATTAAGAATAAAACCTAGCATTGCTAGATATGCACAAAAGCAAAAGCAAAACAAGAAAATATCAAATCAAAAAGTGCCTATCTGTAGCAAAACACCCCTTAAGATGTCCTTGGAATGGATGGAGGCCTTTGTTCTTAGGCACCGGCCACGGCCACGTGGCTCCATCCCCCATTAACCCGCAGGTCTGGGTCAGGGAAAGTGGCGGTTATTGAACTCACTCACAGGCAGGATTCCAGAGAGATAACATCTTTATTCAGCCCTAGCCAACAGATATGGCTGCTAACTATTTATGCATTCAGCCCTGCATTCTCGCTTCTCTCTTAGCCATAGCTCTCCATTCAGGTAAATGCCAATTTCTCTCCATCGTGGCCAAAGACCAAAAGGCCAAAGACCTTAATCCTCTCTGGTCAAAGCCTTATCTAACGTTTCCAAGACTCCTCCCAGGAATGGGCGGGGTCTTGCAGGTAAGCTCAAGTTACCTGGTTAGAATGGGGGGTGGGGCCACATCTGCCCCTTTTTTTTACATAAGGACAAAAGGCATAAGTTATGTGGCTTCCGCCTATAGCCAAAGGCAGGTAATATTTTCATAGCAAAAATCTTTAAAGTGTAAAATTAATATATCAGCCTATCTTAAAAATAACATTTCTGCAAAATACACCATACATTTGTAACTTAAAATTCTGTTAATGCTTTTTACCAAGCACTATTCCAGAACTTTCATGTTCCTATACTTTTAAACTATTTGGGGGGAACTTTCTGTTCCTATTAACCTTCCCTACACACAAGTACTACAGCATAAATGCATAACATACATTTTAAAAGCAGGCTCAATACATAAAAATACACAGTAGTACATTATACCAATGGAAACATTAACTATGGAAAACAATAAAGCTCATTAAATTAGCAAGAACATGACTTAGATTAAAGTTAGGTGCAGGTAGTTATTTTTTAAGATCTTTAATTGGACTCAGCTGTATTACTTCCCTTTTTTTTAAAAATTTTAAATCACTAACTAAAATTTATCCCATCACCAATTATGTGTAAACTACCCTTCACCTAAAACCATAAGTCCAGATGCTGGTTTGTCCCATGCTGCTCTTACCACATGGCTTCTTCCAAGGGGTTTCAGCTGGGTTAACTTGAGCCGATTCATTCTCCTGATCTGGAGGGCGGGTCCCAGACTCGCCACTTTTGCCTTTTCCGTGCTGCCGAGCCAAATGGAGCCAAGCTGCAGGCATTACTGTTTTGGGGCTGATTCGGAGCTTTTTGCTGCTTTTTGCCGCAGGCTACAGTGAAAGCAGCCTGAATTGCTGAAGAGTGATGCCTGCTACAGCTGCCGTTGTTGGTGCATTGTTGGATGATTGCAGCTGTGGCATTTTGGAAGCAGGTTACACTGCCACCGCTCTTGCCCACAGCTTCACTGGGCACATTTGGGTGCTCAAATTTGAAGTTATTCAAGTTAAAAGTCCAGTCCGAAATTTTCAAAGTCGAAATCCAATTTAGGCTGAAGATCATACTCAGGAGTCAGTCCATTTAGGGAAGATTTTTCTTCCTGGTACTTTTCCAACCAAAGCCTTTTATCAGTCTCTGAGGAGGCCGTAATCTTTGGAAAAAGGATTTTCAGCAACAAAGTTTCAGATCTGGGCCACGGATGGGGGTGATCCAAGTTTCCCCCTCTTCTGTTTTAATGGCCCATGTGCCCCTGGAAGGGGTCACAGCTATATTTAAACACGTGGCCCACTGCTTTGGGCTGACTGCAACTGAAAAGAGCCAAAATCAAACTGAAAAGCAGAAATCTCACCGTAATTGCTGTTTTCTTGGGTCCAGGGTTTACATCCACATCCAGGACGCCAGATGTTGCAAAGCAGTCCTTAGGATGGACTTGGATGGTGGATGGAGGCCTTTGTTCTTAGGCCCCAGCCTCGTGGCTCCATGCCCCATTAACCCGCGGGTCTGGGTCCAGGAAAGCGATGGGTATTGAACTCACTCACAGGCAGGCTTCCAAGAGATAACATCATTATTCAGCCCTAGCCAACAGATGTGGCTGCTAACCATTTACGCATTCAGCCCTGCATTGTCGCTTCTCTCTCAGCCATAGCACTCCATCCAGGTAAATGTCAATTCCTCTCCATCCTGGCCAAAGACCAAAAGGCCAAAGACCTTAATCCTCTCTGGTCAAAGCCTTATCTAACGTTTCCAAGACTCCTCCCAGGAATGGGCGGGGTCTTGCAGGTAAGCTCAAGTTACCTGGTTAGAATGGGGGGTGGGGCCAGACCTATCTTTCTTTTATTTAAATATCAATGATAATGCTATACTAATACATTTTAAAACTTTACATTAAAAGCTCAAAAATATTCAATTTTAGAGAAGCAAAGAAAAAACTAAGAAAGTTCTAAAAGAAAATCTCGATAAGCCTGTAAACTGATAAAGATGTGGTTTATCCCATAAAACACTGGCTTTATTTTAGAAAATATATAATATATAATGTTGAAGTATCAGCATTAATAGCAAAATTATTATAAATATTTTTATAGGTGTAAAAACACCACCTGAATCTATATAGCTAATGTATCTGGGGTTGGAGATTACAGCAAGTAGGAACTTGACTTGTTTGCAGCTCACAAAAATTTAATCTTCAGGACTCCACATGATTCTTAAGTCTCTCACAGAGTGATTCCTGAGTTCAAACCTCTGATCACTTTTGTTATTTTTGGACCACACTGCAGTGTTCAGGGTTTACTCCTGGTTCTGCACTCAGAAGAAATTACTCCTGGCATGCTTAGTGGCGGGATATAAGATACTGGGGAATCTAATCCAAGTTAGTCACATACAAGGCCAACATCGTACCAGATCCTATTGTGGTATCACTCCAGCCTCCAGAAACATATATTTCTTAAATGAGTTAGAAGCAATTGCAGAATCATAGAAAATTTTAATACTTAGTAATATGGGACTGAGAAAATTTTATTCTTTTTCAAAGACTCTTTCTACTCTTGATAGAGTCCTTTATTGTTGAATTTTGCGAAAATTTTTATGTATTATAGATATTTGCTTTTTATCAAGTGAGATTTATATGTTGGATACAAGCTGATTTAATATTTGAAAATCAAGAAATTATTTTCTTATGTTGATATAACTACATTAATATAAGAAAGTATGAAAATTATATAATCATATAAATTGGCATTGTTTTATAAGAATATTCAAATTGCATTGATGATGAAACAAAAACTTCAACATAATGGACAAAGAAGAAATTACCTCATGATAGTAATGATCATTTATAATAAACCCATATCCAACATCATACTCAGTGCCAGACAAGAGAGTTTTTCTTCTGAGAGTGGCCAATAAGCAAAATGTCTACTGTTTCTAAACTTAATCACTAAACTTAAAAGTCCTTGCCACAGAAATTAGGCAAGAGAAATAAAAGTCATCTAACATTGGAAAATATCTGAAGCTTCTGTTTGAAAAAACCTAAATGCACATATGAAGCCCTCAAATTACTGCACTAAAAAATCTTAGAAAGAATAAATCAATAGAAATAACAAATCAGCTATAAAGTAAGTACACAAAATACATTACATTTCTGCATACATATAACAAATGAGAAAAGAGTAGATAAAAACACAATCTCATTTAAAAATCAATTCGAAAATGGATGCAAAATAATTATACATAGAAAACTCATTTTTGAAAGTAATAGAAACAAAATTTTTCATGTAACAATAAGAATAACCATCCAGCTCAAATCATTATATAGGATAAATACAATTTCCATTAGAATTCTAATGAGACCCTGCCATTACCAATACTGTGAATCAAGGTGCCAAAAATAAATAGAAAATAATTTTAATAAAATCTTTCAAATTTCTAGGATTATCTACTAATATTTCAGCAGCGTACCCATAAGACTCTCCAGTGATTAAAGTTATTCTGAGATTAATAGATGTTACAAGTATTTCCACTTCCCAACTTTAAACTTTGTTATAATCTATGATAATCAAAATTGTTTGGTTGAATAAAAATAGAACGATAAAGCTGTCAAGCTCCCAAATTATCCCAAATCTATCATTTTCTGGGTTGATAACTCTGTGGCCATCTCAGAATGGGGCAAGCAGATTCACCTTACAAATGGATCTTACAATCCTACAGGTGACATTCTTCAACATAGAAACTGTCCATCGCCACATCTCCTGTATTACACAACTGCTTATGCTTCTGAAACCTCTAAATCTAACCACATTGATATCCTAGGAGCACAGCAACTGTGCTGAGTAATTTTCATTTAAACAACCACTATCAGTGAACAAAACAGTAAGATAAAACAATTATCCCAAACTAACTTTTATTAATCTTTCTTCTAATAATTCAATTTGCCATTTCTTGTAACCAGAAATATAAATTTGTTTCTTCCTGCTGAAAGGAAACCATGTGGGTGTTTGGGAAACTTGGTTACAAGATTGATGAAGGGAAGTCTCACTGGTGGTAGGATTGATGTTAGAATATTGTATGCATTAAAAAACTGTATTATGAATAACTTTGTAAATTTAACAGTTTACATTAAAAATAAAATTGTCCAGGATATGGATTTGAGAGGTGTCTTAATGGATTTGATTTTATTTGAAAATATAAAACAGAAATAAACAACTGTTGCAAGTTAGCCTCTGAAGAGGTTGACTGATGGAGGGATGGAGGATGAGGCCTTTCTCCTCCAGCTCAGGCCACGCATCTGTTACCCTGTTCAGCCAGCGGTTCTGAGGTGAATGCGGTGGGAAGAAAGACAACAAGCAGTCAGGCTTCTGAAGAAAACAGCTCTTTATTCCATGGACAGGCCGAAGCCAAAAGGCCTAAGAATAGGTCCAGGACAAAAAGCCTCTTATCTTCCACAGACCCTTGTTTTTATGCCCCAGAATCAGGTAGTACCCAATGGTGGGATCAGAATCAGCTACCACCCTAGGGTGGGAGCAGAATGCCAGGTCACACCCTAGGGTAGGGCACAATCACCTATCAGAATAGGGTCAGTAATATAATAATCCCATTAAAATGTTTACATACACAACAATTCCCCCATTTTTTAGTAAACAAACAATATTGTCTACAATTATTAAAGGAAAAACTAGTCATTAATAAAAGAGCAGCTGTTTGCATAAGCGCATCACAGAAAAATGTAAAGAAAAACTTCAAACCTAAACACAGGGTGTCTAAAACCAGAAACATGTATCAAGAAATCAACTATAAGCTCCTAAGAAGATAAATCTAGGACGTACATAGATCCTTCAAGAGATGCCAGAAAGGTGGTGTAGCAGGTGAGAAGAAACAACTTTTCTTTCTTTCTTTCTTTCTTTCTTTCTTTCTTTCTTTCTTTCTTTCTTTCTTTCTTTCTTTCTTTCTTTCTTTCTTTCTTTCTTTCTTTCTTTCTTTCTTTCTTTCTTTCTTTCTTTCTTTCTTTCTTTCTTTCTTTCTTTCTTTCTTTCTTTCTTTCTTTCTTCCTTCCTTCCTTCCTTCCTTCCTTCCTTCCTTCCTTCCTTCCTTCCTTCCTTCCTTCCTTCCTTCCTTCCTTCCTTCCTTCCTTCCTTCCTTCCTTCCTTCCTTCCTTCCTTCCTTCCTTCCTTCCTTCCTTCCTTCCTTCCTTCCTTCCTTCCTTCCTTCCTTCCTTCCTTCCTTCCTTCCTTCCTTCCTTCCTTTCTTTCTTTCTTTCTTTCTTGTTGTTGGTTTTTGGTATTTGGTTTTTGGATCACACCTGGTAGTGCTCAGGAGTTACTCTTGGCTCCATGCTCAGAAATCGCTCCTGGCAGGCTCGAGGGACCATATGGGATGCTGGGATTCGAACCACCATCCTTTTGCGTCTAAGGCAAACACCTTAACTGCTGTGCTATCTCTCCAGCCCCTTTTCCAATCAAGTCCAGGTAGACCAGAAAGCCCATATTTGAGGGCACTGAAAAAGGCCTCTATTTCAGAGGAAGAGGCACATACACCCCTGCACAGTGGGGAGCCTCTCAATGATGACCAATAGGTATCTGAACTTAATCCAAGTTCTTAATCCAGGCCGAAGTCCATATGATGTCTGAAATTGATGTACCAATATGGTCAATTATATATAAATGGGAGCTTAAGTCACAAACCAAAACTAAATGTTTAAGGCAGAGACCCTCCCTGTGTAAATAAACAACTTGAGGGCCCATCCAAAATGGATGGAACCTCCTATAAACCTAGTATTTTGCCTATGATGCGCCCACGCAAAAAACCCTGAGAGCAGCAAAAAATATCATTTAGGAAATTATAGACAACAATATCTAACCCACTAACCTAAAGTCAAGAAAGCAAAACCCTAATGTAATACAACATCAGTTCATAAGATTATAAAACTAAAATAGAAAAACATTCATTACAATAGTCAAAAGAAGTGTAGTACCAAATATAAATTTAAAGGATTACCATTATAAGAAAAATACAAAAGGTGAAATTTCTACAGAATCCAATACCAATCTGTAAAGATGAGGGGTCTGGAACTCCGAAAAGACCGGTAAAAAACACTTGATGAGTCTGGAAAAGCGAGTTGAAGCCTGGTACAGAAGATAACATCAAGCTGAATGAAGGAGGAAGGCCAGTACAGTCATCCATGTGTTGGGGCATCCCCAAGCGTTACATCATTACCATCATGAGTTGGTTGAGCTTCTGCATTTCCTTTGGGATCGGTGCAATCATGGGGTAGTCATTGTACAAATGGTCAACAATAGCACTGTGTATGTAGATGGAAAACCAGAAATTCAGATAGCACAGTTTAACTGGGATCCAGAGACTGTGGGTCTTATCCATGGATCTTTTCTCTGGGGTTACATTGTGACACAAATTCCAGGTGGCTTCATTTCCAACAAGTTTGCAGCAAACATGGTACAAAACTCCAACAGTCATGGATTTCTTCCTCAGGCTGAGATCAGGAGGCTTGTAGTTGTGGGTGAAGGAGATGAGTTGCACATGTGAAGGGAATCCTTAAAATTAAATGGTAAGGACTAGGAAGAGAGAAGGAAGGATAAGGAAGACTAAATTTGGGAAGATAAAGTTAGGGAAAAGGGAACTATATACAAAATATGCAAAACAGACAGACACTGAACAAGACATACACATACAGACTTCACAAAAAATATGGCCATAACACTCACTCATACCAAAAAATATTTGTTGGAAAGGATCCAAAATAGAGCAAAAGAAAAAAGAATTCAGCTGAATCAACTAAAAGCGCTTTAAAATGTAATAGCCGGCAACTCTTTAGATGAAACATTTCAAATTCAAAAATAAGTTTTTTAATGGCAGAGCAGATCTGAAAGAGAATTTCATGCATAATACAAACATGGAAAACTCTACTACAAGTATACAACAGTATATATGCAAAGTTATTGTATAACAGTAACTCTATGATAGTCAATCATAGGCGAGAAGCACTGTGAAGAAAGTCCACCTAAAAAGTATCATTATGTCAACGTCTTAAAAACTAAATTGAGGGAAATAAAGCAATGTTGTTAAAATAAAAAGTGTGAAAGTTGTTAAATGAGTATACCTAGAAAGAAAAACTACATTAATATTGATGAGAAACTTTTCTTTCAGGTAAACCTTGACTAAATTAAATTGTAAGATTTCATGATTAACTGAGAACTAGAGCAATAAAGAAATTAAGACATAAATCCACCATACAAGGAAACACATTTGGGGTCCATGATTTTAATCCTATGCATTGATCATGCCTGTGGAAAGAATCATAGAGCATTAATAGCAACCGATAAGAAAGTGAAATGATTATCTGGTGTTCACTGTAGATCTTTAAGAAGTATAAAACAGGATGTATGCTGCTGTGAATTTCACTAATGTATTAGGGACTCTTTTGATCTTCTTGTCATCGAAATTGATCCAGTGTTGTTTTGCAGCAATTTTACAGTATGAAGTACAGTGTCCACAGTGAACTTTACCATAATGGTTTGACACTGATAATAAGTTGTGTTTCTTAATCTTGCTTTTATTCTCTGAATTAAATTCTACTAAATTAAGGTCTTGTACAGAAAAATCCTCATTGATGTGCAATTTTTTTGTTTCCAATCAAAAGCAAAACGTTTCAAGTGTACTGTAAGTACTGTGGCAGTTTCCATAAGTATGTTTTCTTTGAAAAATCCCTTCTAGTTTTGCAGCTGTTGCACTGAACTTTGTTGTCATCCCTTAACTCTTCTTCTATAAAAAATGTAATGTACATTTATCTATAGTTGTAACAGCCAGAGACAAGTGAACAAATGTCTCATAAACCTCAGACTTTTTGTGGCATGTGAGACACTGTAGCATAGATTTGAATTGTCCTTGAAAGAGATAATAAATAATATATTTGTGAGCCTTTTGGTCTTCTGGACTAAATTGTTCATAATTTTCATTTTCCATAAGATGTGTAGTTTTATCTGTCATTAGATTTACAGTAAGCAAGTCCTGATGTAGTCCCTCTATTAGAAACATTAGTAGTTCGTGTGGATCCTGCTGATTGTGTCCAGCAAATTAAGTAAACCAATTGTTACTTTGAAGCTTTCAGGGTTAATATATCTATGAAGTACATTTCCCATGGTTTTGATGAGCCAACCAAATTCTTCAGCTAATTTAGCTTCATGCCCCATTGGATTTTTTGTTAATATCCTTTTTATAATGATCTTGAGTCAAGATGATACTGAGTCAAGTCTGAAATATTATACAAGCATTGAAATATTGAGTTCATGTAGCAAGAGTTTCCTATATTTTGGAGCCCAGTTAAGACAGCTTCCTGACTTTCCGTTTGCATCTCGGAGTGTAAGGGTTTATCACTACCATCAGTCTCACTCAATGTATGGTGTGTGACAGCTAAATCCTTGTTCCCTGTCCCGGAGACCTCAGCAATATTACTGTTGTTAGTGTCTTGAGTATCCTGTTTTTGATCTGAAGGGGAGTTTATAGTCTGAACATTATCATTTGTGCTAGCCTGATTTATAACAATGCATAATGAAACCCAAAATTTCTTGGGAGGGTTGTCATTTCTAGAAACATAGGCATAATCTTTTCCTCTCAGGAGAAGATACCCAGCTATCTATTTTTCATCCTCCTTGATCCAAATAGGTTTATGGGTTGTTTCCTGTCTCTGAATATCTTTTTTAAAATGTCTTTCTGCTGCAGTGTAACTTTCCCCTTGGGGTAAGTTTAAGTAATTTAGTGTGATAAGAGTCAAAGATAGCAAATTTGTTCATGGTAAACCTCTTTTTCTATTTTTTTGTAATTGAGTTTTTAAAGTTCTGTGAGTCCTTTCTACAATGGCCTGTCCCCTACAATTGTAAGGAATTCCTTTCAGATGTCTTATCTGCCATTCTTTACAAAAAATTCAAAAGTTTTGCTAACATAGGATGGCCCATTATCAGTTTTTATAGAATATGGAATACCCATCACAGAAAAACATTGTAGAAGAAAAGTACAAACAGCCTTAGATTTTTGAGAAGACATAGAAATTGCCCACATAAACCGACAATAACTGTCCACCACAACATGAAGATAAGGTTTTCTTGGAAATAAATTTGTTTGAGTTATATCCATTTGCCAAAGTTTGTTAGGCTGTAAGCCTCTTGAATTTGCTCCTGCTATGTGAGTCTTTTTTGTTAACGGTGCATATATGTTGCAGTTTTCTACAATTTCTCTAACTTGCCTCCATGGAATTTGGTAATTCACATGTAAACGGCGAGCATCTGTGTGTAGGGCTGAATGTTCCTCTACAGATGATTTAAATATAGGCATTGCTAGAAAGGCAGCAGTTTTATTTCCTTGATCCATCAGTCCTGGAAGACCTTAGTGGGCTCTAATATGCGTGATGATGGGCTCAGTTCGTTTTTGAAGAAGCTGCTGTAATCGTTTAAGTATGTTCTATATGATTGAGTTATTAGCATTAAGGAAAGCCATGGCTATTACATGACATAAATGTACCACATACAAAGAATCAGAAACTATATTCATGGCTTCAGATAAATTTTCTAATAGGTAAATTAACGTTGCTATTTCAACTTTCTGTGCAGATTTATATTTGATATCTATGGTCATATTAATGTTGTCTCCGGTTATTCCTCCTTTTCCATTTTGGGACCCATCAATGTAAAAAACCTTCTCATTGGGAATTGGGGATTCCCGAACAATTGAAGAAATAACAAACTGAGTTTTCTTTTAAAAGTTCCAAGTTTTTTCTTTTGGATAATGGGAGTATATTTCTCCTGTGAAATCTGAGAGGGCCCTTTGTAGAGATTCATTAAGAGGCAATATTGACTCAATTTCCTTTCTTGGTATTGGTAAAACTATTACACCTGGTCAAAACCTAGTAAAGATATATATCTGAGTCTTGCCTTGATAATCTCTGAAATCAGTTCCAACTGAGCGAGGCTATTTGTTATGTCAATACACTCATTCCAAAGGTCCTACCTGTTGCATCAAGGCCCCCGTGGGGGTTTCTAGGGTAGGGAAGATTAACAGAAATATCTTTATTGACATCAGTTCCAAAATAAAACCCAAATATTGATATGGTGGCATTATTTGTATTTTTCTAAAGCTATTCAGTCCTGATGTTTGTAAACAGTAAATAACATAAGATTATAAGTCCTGTAAATCTGTTCATTGTTCATTGTGAGCAAGATATCATCTGTATAATGAAATATCATAGCTTAGGGAAATTTTTCACGAGCACGGCTCAAAATCTTATCTACAAAAACCCGACACATTGTTGGTGAATTCAACATGCCCTGGGGGAGAACGGTCCATTGGAAATGTCCTCAGGTATGGGTGTTATTGAGAGAAGGAACTGAGAATGCAAAACGTTTTTTATCATCTGGGTGGATAGGAATATAGTAGAAGCAGTCTTTCAGATCAATTATAATTAGTGGCCATTCCTTTGGAATAACTACAGGTGATGGTAAATCAGTCTGCAATTTACCCATAGGTATTATGGATAGATTTACAGCTCTAAGATTCATCAAAAGTCTCCATTTTCCAGATTTCTTTTTTATAGTAAATATAGGTGATTGCCATTGAGATAAAAGAAGGTTCAATATGTCCTAATTTTAGCTGTTCTTCCACTAATTCTGTCAGCACATTTAATTTATCAGTTTTAAGGGGCCACTGACCTGTCCAAATTGGTTCATCAGATTTCCATTTTATTTTTATTGGTGCTGGGGTATTTATGGCATTAACCCCTACAAAAAATTTGCGTTTTTAAATTGAGAGAAGGTTTGGGCTCTTCTGGATCTAATAGGATGTGGAATCCTGCCTTCCACTGTTTGTGTAGGTCACGGCCCCACAGGGATGGTAAATATGGGCCCACATGAGGTCTGATTAACACTTTTTAATTTTCTGGGCCGTAAAATATCATAGTCCTCATACTCAACAGACAGGAGGTCAAGCCTTCTACTCCTTCTAGCGAATATGGGATTTCCTAAAGAGGTCAATTTTCTGGCCATTCTTTATGGGAAAATAGGTAACCTGAGTACCCGTATCTATCATGCCGTCAAAGGGTTGCCCTTTCAAGTGAAGTTTGATCATTTGGTGTTAATCTTTAAATTTAGTAACCAGAGCCACGATTGGGTTTTGTGCTGCACCCAGATCTGTGCTTTCAAAACCTCCAATTCTAGTCTTATCTGAAGTCCCAAATTTACATAAGGCACTATTACTATCTGGACAATTGCTTCTCCTTTTTTAAAGGTCCATGTAACTGGTACAGTAATAACTACAATGATTTCTCCCATAGAATCTGAGTCAATGACACCAGTGGTTACTGATATACCCTTTATCTTGAGGGAACTTCTGCCAAGAATCAAACCCATAGTATCTGGGGGTGGTGGGTCCATAATGCCAGTTTCTAACATGTAAAGGCATGCTCCTGGGTAAATTGTAATGTCCTCTGGGCATAATATGTCTAATCCAGCGCTCCCTGATATGCTGTGAATGAATTCCCTTATAATGATGAATTTTCTTGGGCTGGGCTTGGAAGGATTATTGTCTGTGAACTTTGCCCCTGATTTGGAAGGGCCTGGGGGGAGGCCCTTGGGGCATTTTCCTGCATCTTGTATGTGTGCCCTTGAAGAGCTGAATTTATAAGAAGACAGCAATTCCTTTTGATATGCCCCTGTTTTCCACAATGGTAGCAGAGTATTTGCCTCCTGGGGATCGTGTTGAAACCTCTTCTTAGGTTATTATCAATGAGGTTTCCAGATCTGCAATCTTTTGCCCAGTGGCAACCCATTTTGCATTTTGGGCAAAGACCTGGTTTATGGAAAGTGCCCTGTCCTCGAGGGTAGTAAGGCATCATTCCCTTGGTAACTGGGAAGGTTTGTACCGAGTTTAAGTGGGTTTAATGGGGGTTGGAGTTCCCCATAGACATTCTGACAGGCATAAAGGAAATCATTCACATCTGCCTTTTCATTTAATATATTCAATACTAATGTACAGGCCAAATTTGCATTATAATAAGCCAAAGATTTTACTAGGAAGTTTCTCATCTCCTCATCTTTGACTTGTAACTTCAGAACATCTTTAATCTTAAGGGCCTTGGGTAATTTTTAAAAAGTTTCCTCTACCAATGCTGTTAGAATCGATTTTTTCCCATGATGACAATGCAATATCCCTAATTAAATTTAAGATTTCTTTAGGTATAGCTGCTGTGTCTGAATATTTGCAAATTGATTTTCTGCCATCAATAATTCATACGATAGAGTAACACCTGCCACTTGTTTTTTTGTACCATTCGGGCTATATAATTTGGCTTTTACACCTTCTGAATAGTACATTTCTCTTTCAGTTTGCTGTTTAGATGACAGGCATATTTCAGTGATTCTTTTAAAATCATACAAAGTCCAAGATGAGTTATGACTCCAAAGTTTTAGTAACTCCACACTGTATGGTGATTTTGGACCATACTCTTTGCATGCTTTTTTAAAACCGATCTAATTCTTCCATCTGATAGGGTACACAGTTAGAAACATTTACCCCATGTAAAGGGGATGAGGCCGGATTAGGAAAATTACTCTGAGCAGAGCTCTGAGGCAGTGAGTGTAGTTCATTGTCTGAATCTGCACTGTTGTGCGATTTGATTTTGTAAATAGAATCAGGCCTCACTTCTGGAGTTAGTACCGGAGGTTGATCATTGTCTGAGTCACTACTGTCATGCGATTCACTAGAATTAGGCTTAACTTTCCGAGTTGTTTTTCTTCCAGCAAAAATTCCTATATTGTTGATGGTGGGGTTGGATTCGTCAGCCTGCACCTTGGTTTGAATTTTTGTCAGAAAGATTTTCTTATTATCCATACTGTTTTAGCCTCACCATTTCTACACTTTATTTCCTAAATACCAACCAATATCTATGTTCACAGTAACAATGTGAGCCAACACAGAAATTCCACAAACTATGATGGCTGGAGAAAATGCAATTGTCATTTGCAATATAGACCACAACCATCTAACTAAAGTGATTGTCCTTAGATCAAAACCAATTTGTTTAATACAAAATGGAATAATCCACTTGTATAATAGAGAACCAATGCATAAGCAAAAAGGTGGCAGAATCCACATGATTAACCACAGAAACCATTTAATAGTCAGCAGAGGAAATTTCCAATAAAGTATTTCACTTACAGTTATTGAGGATCCAGGTTCAGACTGTCCGGGCACCATTATGTTGCAAGTCAGCCCCTGAAGAGGTTGACTGATGGAGGGATGGAAGATGAGGCCTTTCTCCTCCAGCTCGGACCACACGTCTGTTACCTTGTTCAGTCGGCAGTTCTGAGGTGAATGTGGCAGGAAGAAAGCCAACAGGCAGTCAGGCTTCCGAAGAAAACAGCTCTTTATTCTGTGAAGAGGCTGAAGCCAAAAGGCTTAAGAATAGGTCCAGGACAAAAAGCCTCTCGCCTTCCACAGACCCTTGTTTTTATGCCCCAGAATCAGGTAGTACCCAATGGTGGGATAAGAATCAGGTACCACCCTAGGTTGGGAGCAGAATGCCAGGTCATACCCTAGGATAGGGCACAATTACCAATCAGGGTAGGGTCAGTAACATAATAATTCCATTAAATTGTTTACATACACAGCTAACAACTATCAATCACATCAACTTAAACTCTTAATTACATCAACCAAAATCAACTGTTTTGGGTTTATTATTGGTTTTTTTGTTTTATTTTTTGGGCCACACCTGGTGATGCTCAGGGGTTACTCCTGGCTATATGCTCAGAAATTTCTCCTAGTCGGGTGCCCATATAGGACACCGGGGGATTGAACCGCGGTCAGTCCTAGGTTAGCGTGTGCAAGGCAAACGCCCTTCGCTTGCACCAGCACTCTGGCCCCTTGGGTTTATTGGACTGGATCTGGTGATGCTCTGGTGCTACTCATGGAGCTGCACTCCAGAATTACTTCTAGCAGTATTCATAGGACTATATGGGTTGCCTGGGATCAACCATAGATTGGCTGTATTTAAGGCAAAAACCCTTCCTGCTATATTATATTTCCATCCCCTAAATTCAGAAGATTTTACATAGCAAAAGATACTTGGGCTAAAATAAAAGCATTCTTAAGGTTCTTTTCCAATTTCTTCTGCTGTGTTGAGTTTTTCTGCATTTAATCTTCCAGTACGCTGATTCTCTCCTCAGCTGCTGTAACCCTGCTGGTGAGGCCATCCACTGAGGTTTTCAATTGAGCTACCATGTTTTTCAGATCTGTTATTTCAGTTTGGAGTTTTCTGATTTCTGTCTTTGTGTTCTGTTCAGATTGATCTATGCTTTCTTTGAGTTCTACAAACATCTTCCTTATTTCTGTTCTAAACTCCTTATCTGAGAGGTTGATCAGATGGTTGTAATTTTTTACGTCATCCACGCTATTGTCTTCATTTTCTGTGCATGGTGTTTGCCTGCGAGGTTTCCCCCATGGTTATGCTTGTAGTGTGGTTTTTTCCTGCGTGTTGTGGTGGGGTTCATTGGTTAGAAAGAGTGCAGAGGGGCCGGGCGGTGGCGCTGGAGGTAAGGTGCCTGCCTTGCCTGCGCTAGCCTAGGACGGACCGCGGTTCGATCCACCGGCGTCCCATATGGTCCCCCAAGAAGCCAGGAGCAACTTCTGAGCGCATAGCCAGGAGTAACCCCTGAGCGTCACAGGGTGTGGCCCAAAAACCAAAAAAAAAAAAAAAAAAAAAGTGCAGAAGCAGAGTGGCCATGCTCTTTTGGAGCCTCTGGGAGAGCTATTTTTCTGGGCCCTTTTCAGCCCACTCCCAAGAGGTTCAGGAGACAGGACAGTGGAAAAACACACACAGGCAACACTTACAGTTTCTCTCAGTTGGGAACCACTGGCGGGTGTAGATATTCGCAACCTGACATCACAAACAGGGGACTTGCCTTTCTGCAGAATACTGCAGATAGCTGGTTTTCATGGTTGGACACAGTTCCTTGGCATTTGGCCCTTGGATGAGGGAGAGCTATTTTTCTGGGCCCTTTTCGGCCCACTCCCAAGAGGTTCAGGAGACAGGACAGTGGAAAAACACGCACAGGCAATACTTACAATTTCTCTAAAAAAAATGAAACATTCTACTGAATGAGATAAAATGTGCACACACAATACAATAAATTTAATTTTAAAAAGTATTTTTGGTAAATAATCCATAAGCAGAATGAAAATACATAGATATTTTATTACCTAAGTATGAGTGAAAATTTACTATACATTGTTACTAGTTTTGAACTAATGAATGCTTTATTCTTCTCAGTATCCAGAAATACTTTGAAATCTGAAAAGAACACAGACTTCTTTGTATCCACTCAGATGTAGTATGAAGTAAAATTGCCTGCCAAGCATCCTGTCAGTAACATTTGAGAAGCCATGGTACTAATTTTATGGTTTAAATCTACTCTTAGTATTTTTCCTACAGGCCCAAGTTATAGTTTTAGGCTAAGTGAGTGACTGGAGACACTAAGTAACATCTTCAGCATTTAAAATGGCCATCCCTCATAGTTTATGGGTAACATAGACCTTATGGGGGTGATTTACATTAAACTAAGTACTGTTGTATTCCTGTTGAAAATGGGATTTTATAAACTACCAGCACACATCTTGGAGCAATAAGAGGCCATTAATCATAAAATGGGATGTAATTTAGATGAAGGAAAGATACAAATGAGCACAGATGTCACTGACCTAAAGTATTAATTCTACTTTCTCTAAAATTACAAGATAAGAACTTACACCTTTTTAGTTTTATTCCCTGTACTTTAATATCAAAACTATTCTGCCATGGCAGTTTGCCAAGTGCTCTAGTTAGTCTAGGAATTGAGTCTGAATCTGTAAATTAAGGGATTATTTTTTTTTTGCTAAACAGAGAAGGTGATTTTTAAATAATATTTTATTTAAACCCCTTGATTACAAACCTGATTGTAATTGGGTTTTTGTAATGAAAAGAACATCCCCCATCACCAGTGCAGCATTCCCATCACCAATGTCCCAATTCTCCCTCCTCCCAGCTCCTCCTTCTTTTTTTTTAATTAATTTTTTATTTTGTTTTTTTTTTTTTGTATATTTTTATTTTATTAATTTTGATTTTATTGAAACCATTGTGATTTTTTTTTTGGGTCACACCTGGCAGTACTCAGGGGTTACGCCTGGCTGTCTGTTCAGAAATAGTTCCTGGCAGGCACCGGGGACCATATGGGACACCGGGATTCGAACCAACCACCTTTGGTCCTGGATCGGCTGCTTGCAAGGCAAACGCTGCTGTGCTATCTCTCCGGGCCCCCAGCTCCTCCTTCTGCCTGTACTCTACACAGGCTTTTTGTTTCTCTCATACATTCTCATTGTTAGGATAGTTCTCAATGTAGTTATTTCTCTAACTAAGCTCAACACTCTTTGTGGTGAGCTTCATGAGATGAGTTGGAACTTTCAGCTCTTCTCTCTTTTGTCTTTAAAAATTATTGCAAGAATGTCTTTAATTTTTCTTAAAACCCATAAGTGATTGAGACCATTTTGCATATTTATCTTTCTCTCTCTCTGACTTATTTCACTCAGCATAATAGTTTCCATGTACATCCATGTATAGGAAAATTTCATGACTTCATCTCTTCTGAAGTATAATATTCCATTGTGTATATGTACTATAGTTTCTTTAGCCATTCATCTGTTGAGGTGCATAATGCTTGTTTCCAGAGTCTTGCTATCGTAAATAGTGCTGCAATGAATATAGGTGTAAGGAAGAAATTTTTGTATTGTATTTTTGTGTTCCTAGGATATATTCCTAGGAGTGGTATAGCTGGATAGTATGGGAGCTCAATTTCCAGTTTTTGGAGGACTCTCCATATTGCTTTCCAGAAAGGTTGTGCTAGACGGCATTTCCACCAGCAGTGAATAAGAGTTCCTTTCTCTCCACATCCCCACCAATACTGCTTGTTCTCAGTCTTTGTGATGTGCGCCAATCTCTGTGGCATGAGATAGTACCTCATAGTTGTTTTGATTTGTATCTCCCTGATGATTAGTGATGTGGAGCATTTTTTCATGTGCCTTTTGGCCATATGTATTTCTTTTTTATGAAAGTATCTGTCCATTTCTTCTCCCCATTTCTTGATGGAATTAGATGGTTTTTTAAATATTTTATTTTATTTTATTTATTTTTTTGTTTTTTTTTTCGGCCACACCCTTTTGATGCTCAGGGGTTACTCCTGGCTAAGTGCTCAGATATTGCCCTGGCTTGAGGGGACCCTATGGGACACCGGGGATCTAACCACGGTCTTTCCTTGGCTAGCGCTTGCAAGGCAGACACCTTACCTCTAGCGCCACCTCACTGGCCCCAGGTGTTTTTTTGTTTGTTTGTTTGTTTTGTTTTGTTTTGTTTTTGTAAAGTTCTGTTAGTGCCTTGTATATTTTTTATGTTAGCCTCTTATCTGATGGGTATTGGGTGAATAGTTTCTCCCACTCAGTAGGTGGCTCTTGTATCTTGGGCACTATGTCCTTTGAGGTGCAGAAGCTTCTCAGCTTAATATATTCCCATCTGTTAATCTCTGCTTTCACTTGTTTGGAGAGTGCCATTTCCTCCTTGAAGATGCCTTTGGTCTCAATGTCATGGAGTGTTTTTACCTACATGTTGCTCTATATACCTTATGGTATCAGGTCTGATATCAAGGCTTTTAATCCATTTGGATTTTACGTTCATTCATGATGTTAGCTGGGTATAATTTCAATTTTTGGCAAGTGGCTAGTCAGTTCTGCCAAGACAACTTGTTGAAGAGACTTTTTTTTGCTCCATTTAGGATTTCTTGCTCCTTTATCAAAAATTAGGTGATTGTATGTCTGGGGAACATAGAGAAGGTAATTTTAAGTGACTTTGCACTGGAGATTTTGCATTGTATGCCAATGATATACTAGTGAAAACAGAATTATGATAGAACTACAACTAGTTCCTTTTGAGAAATGAATATAATCATAAACTGAACGTGATGTTGCTTAAAAATAATGAATATATTCTTTACTTTGAGATTCTATCCCTATTCCAATTGTGAAACATGAGCTTTAGTGTTTATTTAATCTTATTGTGGATGTTTAATAGAAAAGTTGATACAATGGGGGCCAAAGTGATAGCACAGAATTAGGATGATTGCCTTGCATGTTGTTTACCATGGACTGACCCTGGTTTGATCTCCAGAATCCCATATGGTTCTCTGAGCTTGCCAGGAACAATTTCTGCATGCAGAGCCAGGAGTGACCCCTGAATACTGCTGGGTGTGGCTCAGGAACAAAAGTTGATACAAATTTTAAGTGCATGTTTATTAAACCAAAATTTATTTCTGTATAAAAATTTTCATAAACAAATGTTTTTAGGAATACATGAAAATGATTTTTCAAGTATCTATTATTTTAAGTATCTATTATTCTTTAGATATAAAATTGTTTCCATTTTCATGACTAATATTTTATTAGGCAGCATCATATAGTTTCAGCACCATCAGCTTAAATTATCTTTGCTATATATTCATGTTTTTGTGTGTTATTTTACACTCAGTTATTATCAATACATATTTTTATTTTATTTTCAGACATCACATTGGTTCAAAAGACCATCTTGAGTGCTTGGTATTGAATCAGGTTGGCCAATTCCTAAAAAGTGTCTTTCCCCATGTATTATTTATATCTCTAGTTATTCCTATAGTAATGTAAGTTATCATAATAGAAGAAGAAACTTAGAAAATAGGTTAATGGGACCTAAGGAAAACTGTTCAGTGTGTGAATGTTGCGATACTCCTTAAGTTGTTTTTCTTTTCTGGGGGGGAGGGGAAAGGTCGGGAAAGAGAGAGAGGAGAGGAGAGAAAAAGAGAGTGGGGAGATAAAGAGAGAAGGAGGGGAGAGGGGGAGAGGGGGAGAGAAAAGAAAAGGAAAGAGAGAGCAAAGAGGGAGAGAGGAGAGGGAACGAGAGAGGAGAGAGAGGAAAGTGATAGAGAAAGTAAAGGAAAGAAAAAGGGATGGAGAGGGAAATGAGGGAGAGGAAAAGGGAGAGAGAGAAAGAGGGAAAGAGATAGAGAGAGACTGAGACCTGGACAAAAGGCCTATTGGCCTATTCTCTGTGGTACTCCTTACTTATAAAGGCTCTTATAAAGCCGGCTCAATAGCTTTCTTCTTTGCTTTTCCTTGAATCCCTGAATTTTGCCATATATCATTCCACCAGCTGTTCTCAAATCTGATTTTCTTATTTGTTATTTGAGTTCCGTGTTTATTAGTACCGCTGCTGACAAAGCAAAATCCAAAGTAATCTGTGAGTTTTGAACTGCCCAGATGCAATTTGGACAGCATGTGGATTATGCTTCGTGTAAACTGTGACACGAATTCAGTTTCTTTGAAGTTAATTGCCAGCTCTTTCAGCTATACTGACTGCAGAATAGTCAGCAAAATGCTGCAATCACCATCATTAAGGAATTTTGAATGGCTGCCTTTAGATTCAGCATCGAGTTTATTGATGTGAGGGAAAAAGGATCACTCAGAATGCTGAGCACTTATCATGGTACTATTGACAAGCGCTCAATTATATTTTAAGGCACTCCTTTGTGAAATGAAACACACAGAACTTAGTCTAAAGTGGAATTCTTCTAATGTTAGAAGCAAGAATTGACAGCTGTATAAGATTTATGCGCATACCATACCACATGAGGTTTTAAATAATAATTCTGTATACTGAATAATTACATAACTCCCAGATAAAGAAATATTAAAAGTACAGAGAAATTATGACTTACAACAAGCAAGTGTAGAGATGTTTTTTATATCAAGATATGGTTCTCTTCAATTTTTAATGATAGCAATACCTACAGTTATTCATGTCTGGTAGATAATGAAAAAGCTATTTATGACATATCTGTAGCTATTATTTAGATAATATAGAAGCATTCCTAAGATAAAGTATAACAAAAGAGAGTTAATATACAACAGATTGTAAAACCAAAATATTTTTCTAGTAATATAAGATAGGAAATGGAAAAAAATAATGTCCCTGAATTTGAAGAATCAATATTGTCAAAATTACTGTTTCACTAAAGCTACATAGACTTTTTAAATATCTTTATTTAAACACCTTGATTACAAACATGATTGTAGTTGGGTTTCAGTCATGTAAAGAACATCCCCCCTTCACCAGGGCAACATTCCCATCACCAATATCCCAAATCTCCCTCCTCCCCACCCCACCCCCGCTGTACTCTAGGCAGGCTTTCTACTTCCCTCATTCATTCATTTTGTAATGATAATTCTCAATGTAGTTATTTCTCCAACTCCACTCACCACTCTTTGTGGTGAGCTTCATGTCATGAGCTGGACTTTCCAGTTTTTCTTTCTTTTGTCTCTGAAAATTATTGCCAAAATGTCTTTTATTTTTCTTAAAACCCATAGATGAGTGAGACTACTCTGCATCTCTCTTTCTCCTTCTGGCTTATTTCACTCAGCATAATAGATTCCATGTACATCCATTTATAGGAAAATTTCATGACTTCATCTCTCCTGAGAGCTGCATAATATTTCATTGTGTATACGTACCACAGTTTCTTTAGCCATTCATTTGTTGAAGGGCATCTTGTTGTTTCTAGTGTTTGGCTATTGTAAATAGTACTGCAATGAATATAGATGTGAGGAAGGGATTTCTGTATTGTATTTTTGTGTTTTTAGGGTACATTCTTAGCAGTGGTATAAGCTACATAGACTTAATGCAATCATCATGCAAATCCCGATTACATCTTCAAGAACATAAACAGCGAATACTAAAATTTGTATAGAATCATAAAATACCCTAAATATTCAAAGTTATAATCATTTCTTAATTTGAAACTACACTGTTCAGCCTTGATGATGAAAAAATTCAAAAGAAATTAACAACCCAAGATGTTACTGGAGTCATGATAAATCTTTTGATCCATTGGTTAAAATTGAATATGAAAAACATTTCTTTTCCAAAAGAAATATTTATTTATATTTTAATTGGTGATATTCTTTTTTGGGGGGGTTTTGGGCCAACCTGGTGACGCTCAGGGGCACAGGGGGATTGAACTGAGGTCCATCGTAGGCTAGTGAGGGCAGGGCAGACTCCTTACTGCTTGTGCCACCGTTCTGGCCCCATTAATTAATGGTAGTCTGTGGTTTACAATACTCTTCGTAATGCTTTCTCACAAATCTATTCATTATGGCTGCATTCAGCCAGCTCCATAGAAAAGAGTATATTTCCAAGCCCTAAAAAGCCAACCCTTCGAAAATCATAAGTACACTGGCAACAGAACAGAAAGTTGTTAATCTTCAGAGGACTGGGTGGATCCCTGTCCAGACCTGCCAAAGTGATGTCAACTGCATCCATCACCAACTAGAGCCACTTTGCCAATGGCTCAGCTTCTGCACTCCTTTATAGCTCTCTGCAGCGACACCAATCTGACCAAATCTCCAGGTATGTTAGAGCTGACAAATTAAATATACACAACTGAATTGAAAAAATATTTATGCTCAACAAATCAAACTTATAATCATAAGTTCTAAAAAAGATTTATGAAAAAGATAAGAACACTACCAATAATGTGGGATAGGGATTAAGACCTGTTTTGAAAAAGACATGAATGGTCAGTAAGCATATGATAAAAAGCTAATCATTGATTATCAGCAAAATCCAAATAAAGATGACTGTGACTTTTTTTTTCTAATATGGCCATCCTTGGCAGAGCTCAGGTTTTTTTTTTTGTTTTTGTTTGGTTTTTGGGCCACACCCAGTGACACTCAGGGGTTACTCCTGGCTATGCGCTCAGAAGTCGCTCCTGGCTTGGGGGATCATATGGGACGCCGGGGATCGAACCGCTGTCTGTCCAAGGCTAGCACAGGCAAGGCAGGCACCTTACCTCTAGCACCACCGCCCGGCTCAGGTTTTAATCCTAGCTCTCTACTCAGAGGTCATTCCTGGTACTGCTCCAGGTACCATATTGGATTATGGTGATCAAACCTACTACTGCCCCTTGCAAGGCAAGTGCTCTACCCATGGTACTCTTGCTCCTGCTACTCAAGATGACAATAGCATATGTCACAATTGTGAGAAAAGTACATCCAAAAAAGGGGGTAGGGTGGGAATTGTGATAGAAGATTGAAGGAATGTGGCAAAGCAGAAACTCTCAGCCAACACTGGTGGGAATCTTGTATGTTTCAGTACTATTAGAAACTATATATATATATTTCTCAAAAAAAAAAAAGAATAAGAATTGATCTGTCATACAACTAGATAACTATCCCCAGATATAACAAAAACAATGACCACCACATGGCATCATTAATCAGTTACTATTCAACTCATGGCTTAATTCATTTCACTAAGAAAATTTTCCAGTAGCTATTATTATATGATGTCTTAAATTTTGTATTCCAAATTATATTTCAATGTAAACATATGCCAATAATTGATTTATGCAGCTATTTAAAGTATGCTCAGGTATATTCAAAAGATTATTCCATATATCTTTATGAATTTTAGAATTATTTACTTATTTACAAAGATGAATTTGCATTGTCATAATCTTTGATTATCAGATTTTTTACGTTTTCCACAAATTTGCTCTGTTAAGTATATCCTGATTCAGATAATAATATGAATGTATAATTTTTTTTGATTTTTGGCTTTTAGGCCAACTTAGTGATGCTCAGGGGTTACTGCTGGCTATGCGCTCAGAAATCACTCCTGGCTTGGGGGACAATATGGGACACCAGCTGATTGAACCAAGGTCCATCCTAGGTTAGCGCATACAAGGAAGATGTCCTACTACTTGTGCCACCACTCTGGCCCCTAATTTATTTATTGTATGGTAAAATTACTAATCTACCTCACTCCTAGGAGATTCCTTTCAGTGTATAATTAACAAATATACCATATGTTTAATTTCATTACAATAGCTTTCTTTAAATGTTATAAAAATGCAACTGTAGTTTTAAAGATTTTTAATTGTTTGCCATATCTAAAAATGACACCTCCAGTTTTACAAGTACATGAACATTTTTTTAAATTTTTCTAATGTGATTATTTTTTATTCATTCTGCTGTGTAGAAACACTGGATACTATTAAAGGACACAATTGAACAATACTGTTAAGTTCAAAATATAATTTTAACGTTTCATTTATATGCAATAACATATTCTTTGTAACTTATTGTTATGCTTATAATAAATTATTCTGTTACATTATAGCTAATTTTTGGTATAAAAGTGTAAGTTTTTGTGTCACTTTTAGCTTCAGAGAGAATAATCAGCTTATTTTTTAAGTTGTATTATGTCGTATAAGATTAAAGAGTCTATGATTTTAACAATGAGTTAAAGAATAAGGAACAATACAAAGACTAGTAAAATACGTTAGTGAGTGTTGCAAATAACACATCAAAATTAAGTGAGGTGAGAAAATTGAAAAGAAAAAGTACTATGTTAAAAACTATTTGTAAAGGTTTAGATTTATATATTTATTTGTGAAGGTTTAGATTATTATTGGGGAGGTGCAACTGGACCACCTCAGCAGTGTTCAAGAAAATTGCTCCTGGCTTGGGGGACCATATGGGACACCAAGGGATTGAACCATGGTTCGTCCTAGGAAAAATTTCTAGCTGTGTGTGAAGATAGAACATAGCTACTGTATGATCTCTCTGACCCTTGTTGCCAAAATGATTTTTAATTTTATTACAAAGCTTGTCTATGTTTCTGATTTTAAAAAGTATTATTTAATTTTTGGGCATATTCCCTGGTATTCCTGGGGTTTTTTTTCTAGTTCTGCTCTCAGGAATTACTCCTAGAAAACTCGGACTGCCATATGGGATGTGGGGGATGGAACCCACTTAGGTGCATGCAAGTCAAACTCACTATGTACTGTTATATTGCTCTGAAACCTTGCAAGTGATTCTGGAGTTAAATTGAAGTTCTTAAGGATTATCTTAACTCACCTGCTAGTGTGGAAGATACATATAACCCCTGAAGATGGTTCTCTGAAACCTGCCAACCTCATACTGATATTATACATCCAGTTTCAGAGGAGGAGATAGGATATTACTTGGTTAGCAATAAATTCTTCTTCACAAAAACAGTTATGCATAGAACTTAACTCCATTGTACATTTTCCGGATACTTCCCATTTTATGAAACTCATACAGAAACTTGAATCTAAATAATTTGTTTAAGACGTATTTCATTTTACTTCCTTTTAGGGGACACACCAAGACTATTCTCAGGGTTTTCTACAGAATTTGTGCTCCAGGATCATACTTGCAGATGCTCAGAGGATCATATTAAGTGAAACTGAGTTTTCTATACAAGACAGTCAAGTTTATTATGCAGTGTACTATCTTTCCAGAACATAAGCCTGGAAATTTTACAGCTCAAAGGCAACATTCATTTTGCATTGTTTCTGTCACTTTCAGTTCCAGTACAATAGCTCTTTTATCACACTATTGGACTTCTATGCATAAAATTATAGCCTACATTATCTGCATTATGATATAATGACTCATAAATCCTACCAGAAATACCCTTTTTGACTTTGAAAAATATTTAATGGATTTGAGGAACAATGTTCTTGATTATTTAGGTGCCCTCCTATTTCTTGAGAATTTATTAGAGAAATCTCCAAAATTTTCCTGAGTTTTGAACAGTCTTAAAAGGCAGCTCATTAGACACAATATTTTTCCATAGAGCTACTTTTGATCTAACTTCAGTTAGGTAGAGAGGCATGTTGTTTATCTTCACAGATAATTCTAAGAATTACTCATATTAAAATTTTTGACAGTTGTATTTATAGCCCTCCTCCTATACCACCACTCTTTGGTTAGTTAGAAAGTAAAATAGCTGCATCAATTAATTTTGATATTTTTTATTAAATTACTACAAGTCATAGTTAAAACTTTGTTAGTAGTAGACATGAAGTCATAATATGTTCTAGCATATTATGTTCTAACATATTACATTCTAAAATAATAAGTTCCTTTTCACCAATGTTCATTTACTGCCACCAATTACTTCACCCTCACTCTCTACTTGCCTTATGACAAACAAGTTTCTTCCTTCTCTTTCTCTCTCTCTTTCTTCTTTTTCCTTTTGCACTTTGTTTTACTTACCCCTTTATAAAAGCCATCTCTGAATATGCAAGTGTCTTTCATTGATCTGAAGAACTGTCTTTGTTCCAGTACTATGCTGTTTTAATGCTATTGCTTTATTGTACAATTTAAAATTGGGAAATTGATGCCTCCTTTTTTTTTTTTGCCAATAATTGCTTTAGCTTTTTTTTGTGGACATTTTTTGTTTTGAATAAATTTTAGGAGTGATTGATCCACTTCTTTGAAAAATGTCATGGGTATCTTTAGAGGAATTACATTAGTCTGTGCAATGGTTTGGGTTGTATTGCCATTTTAATAATAACAATAATCTTTGAATCCATGAACAAGATATATGTTTCCATATCATTGTGTCTTCTTTTATTTTTTGAAGCATATTTTTGTAGTTGTCTTTGTAGAGCTCTTTCACCTCTTTTGTTAAGTTGACTCCAAGGTATTTGAGTTTCTGGAGCACTATTGTTAATGGGAATGTTTTTTTTTTAATATCTATTTATTCACTCTCTGTGTCTTTTACTATTTTTCTTTTTTTTTAGGCTTAGTGGTTTGCATTAATGTTACTAAAAAACATAATGAATATTACTTTACATTCTGTCAGTTCCCAGTTCTTGTCCAGAGTGATAATTTCATCTATTATTGACAGAGTGGTTCCTACTCTGTTCTAACTGCTCTTTTTCATCATCATCATTTCTATTGTCATAGGGCATTATTCACATACTAAGATTTCTCTTTTTTATATATTCTGTAGATAACTGGAATCATTATATATCTGTACATCTCTTTCTAACTCATTTCACTCAGTATGGTTTTATTCATACACAGGGAAATTTTATTGCTTCATTTTTACTAACAGCTGCACAATATTCCATTTTGTAGGTGTATCATTGTTTCTTCATCCACTCATCTGTTCTAGACCATTTGGGTTATTTTCATATTCTGACTATTGTGAGTAATATGAAATAAACACAGTATTTCAGATTCCCTTCAACATTTGTGTGTGTGTGTGTGGGGGCTCTAACGATATATTTCCAGGAGTGGTGTATATATGTCTATATATAGTTTTAAAAATATATGATTTTGTGGTATTGAAATAAATAAGTAGGTGTAGGTTTTTTGGAACAAATATTTCTGAGGGTTCTTGTGTACTTAGATGATGTTAGGGTATAGTAACTTACATAATTATTAATGATATTGTAATCATATTACCAAAATTGTAATAATAATAATTGATAACATAATAATTGATGAGAATATATAGTTTAAAAACTCCATACTGTTTCTAGATAGTCTAAAAAGTTTCTGCCCATACACGAAGATTCTTTTTATCCCATAACTCTTACATCACTTATTATCTTTGGCCCTTTGGTCAGAATATCCAGACATGTTCATGATTACTCTGGACTCTGCTCAGGGGTAATTCCTGTCAGTTTTCAAGGGATAATATGCAGTGCTGGACATCAATCATTTGCAAAGTTTTTAAGTTCTGTACATTCTCTCTGTCTGCTGGCCTTTAGGGGTGTGGTGATAGTTCATTGCTTTAATTGGCATTACCTTGCTATTCAGAAATATTGAGCATTTTTCTTGATCTGCGATCAATGCTGTATCTTCCTTGGAGAAGTGCCTTCAGTTCTCAGTTTTGATAAAGGTGTGTTTTAGTTTAAGAGCATTTTATACACCTTATTTATTATCTCTGTGTCAATGTTTTTTTGCATTTAATCGGTTTTCTGGTTTAAATGGTATTTTCACATTTTTAGACGAGTTTATAAAGATACCAATAAAGTCTATATCATTAAGTGGTCCTAGTAGATTCATTTGCATAAAATATTTAGTTCTTTTGACTTAAATTTTGTATATAGAGTGAGAGAGCAAGCCAATTTCATTAAATTTCATGTGCTATCCAAATTTTTTCAAACCATTTATTAAAGGTATTTTCTTCAATTTTATGTCATGACTCCTTTGTAATAACATAATTATGCATTTAAGAACTTGTTTCTAGGGTTTTGATATCTCCCATTATTAGACTCTTTCTTTCTGGTTTTTATTGAGAAAATAAACTTAAGTTTCATTGATGTATTTTAATTTGTGCTCATTTTGGAATACATTGGATGATGCTGGCATATTTATAACTGTTTCTGAAAAATGTTCTACTAATTTATGACATGTTATTACAACATTTTCTAATTTTATTTTTAGTATTATAAGAAACTTTCAAATTATTATTATTATTATTATTATTAATTATTATTATTTGGTTATTTGGGCCACACCCGTTTGAGTCTCAGGGGTTACTCCTGGCTAAGTGCTAAGAAATCGCCCTGGCTGGGGGACCATATGGGACGCTGGGGGATCTAACCTCGGTCCTTCCTTGGCTAGCACTTGCAAGGCAGACACCTTACCTCTAGTGCCACCTCACCGGCCCCAAACTTCAAATTATTAATGTAGGTGTTCTTGATTAAATATTGCTTTTATGTCATTTTAATGGACTATTATTTTTAATGTTCAAGATTTTGTCCAGGATTTAATGATCAGGTTAAAAATGTTATTATATTTTTTTAACTTCCAGGTAAAACTGTGTTACATTCATTTGGGGGATTACAATGGGAGCTGGATAGACAAGAAAAGTTAAGACTACATCATTCGAAAAATAAAACATCTTTTTAAATGCTTAATTGTATTTACAAATGGATAAACTACACTAGTTTCTTTTAATAGCCAACTTTAGGTATGAGATTTCTAGTTCTATTTACTGTGTAGTACATTTATGAAAATGCTCAGATGTTACATTTTATAACTATTAATTGCATCCAAATTAACAAAGTGATTTGATTTAATACTTTGTATTCAAAGTGAAACAAAATTTATAATTCATCAATAATGATTATGACAGAAAAAGAAGTTTTTGTCACTGATTTTAGACTAAAGCAATACAAAATTTTGACATATTGATAACCTGGTATGATTTTCAATTAATTTAAAATTGACATGGCTTGTGGTATCAGATCACATTATTAAATTCATTATTCAGTAAAATGTGAGAACATGAAAGGAAACAATAGCTTCAAATAATTTCACTTTCTCTGTACTAATGGGTTGGTAAAAATGGGTACAGATTCAATGTAATACTTAGGAAAGAAAATATCTCATGATAAGTAAATACTGGCAAGTCGTTCTCTTTCAGAAAATGCTTCGAATGGACTGTATTTTGAATTCAAAGTTGGAGAGACAATAACTATACAATAAATATAAGTTATCTCAGTGCTAAGGTATTGTTTACCAAAAGTAAAAATTCTTTTTTTATACTGACGCTGTGCTAGGTATGTATTTGGAAATGCAACAATTAATATTTTCATTAGCATTATTTTTCTAGCACAATGAGTGGTTTTGACAACAGAAATGAGTTTTATTCTTTAAAGTAAATGGTGAAAAATTTAGCTAATCATCTACATCACTTCTGAATATACAAAGTTACATTGTGTTTTAATCTTCAGAGAAACATTGTGATTTCTTTCCTTTAATGTTGCATTTTAAAATATTGGATTTCGAAATATTAAAAAAAAACAAGTCATTATCTTGAAATATATAATCAGAAGTAAGTTGATGCTGGGATTACTTATGATCAGAAATAAGTTGCTGAAAAAATTAAGTTACTGTTCATTCTTTGAAAATAACTTTCCCAAAATGTTAATGATAATCAGGACACACAAATAAATATATAGTTGCATTGATGGTTGACAAAGAAATGTTATTTTGAGGACCGAATATTTGATCCTTTGATAGAGAAAGAACTATTGAAAATGGTTCGACATTCAGTGATGTGAACATGAGAAATCGGGGTTAAGATACTTGCCTTGGGATGCAAGAGACTGTTGGGACAGTCGGAAGAGCACTTGGTTTGCAGCGGTTCAACCACCTGCATCTCAAATGTGGTCCTGAGGCCTGCTAGGATTAATCACTGATTGCAGGGCAGAAAAAAACAATCTGTGCTTTATATGATTGACCCTGATTTGATCCTGCTAACACATACAGAACACAATAAGAAGGAAATCCTAGGGACTGTAGCTGTGGAGCAAGTGGTAGGGTTCTTGTCTTGCATGCCCTAACTTAAGACAGACTTCAATTCGATCCCATATTGTCACCCACATAGCCCCCCAAGCCAGGAGCAATTTCTGAGCAGAGAGCCAGGAGTAACCCCTGAGCAGCACCGAGTGTGGTCCAAAATGAAAAAAAAAAAAAGTAAATCCTAATTACCAGGTGTTATCAAAAAACATACAAACATACAAAATAGAAAACTAATAAAGTACATCTGATTTTTTTTCTTTGATGTGTTTTTTTTTGGTTCCTCACTTTTAAAATCTATTTGATAAAATAGAAATTCATGCTGGTCAGGATCAGGCAAGGAATTTAGATCTCAACACTCTTTCAGTTTATTAGTTTGGAATTAATGGAGGTCTTTAAAGTGCTAAACTAAGTAACCCACAGTTGAAAAATAATAATATCCCTTCATAAAATGATTCATCTTTAAATTTTCTACCATCAACAATGAACAATTTATAAAGTAGTTTTTTGAATAAAAATTGTATACTGATCACCAAAAAATACTATTTAGGTAATAGTCCAGTCAAATTTTGCAAGTCCTTTTGAATAAAATGATAAAGCACAAAGACAAAATATTAAATGCTAAAAATGTAAGAATAAATCCTGTTTCTTTATGTAAAATTTTGTATTTTAACTTAGTTATCTAATTAATATAAAATATGATACAAGTTTTTAAGTTATATATTTTAAATTAATTATCTCATTAATATAAAATTTAGTGTGATCACATCATATTGATGAACATATTATTTGAGTAAACCCTGAGCATTGCAGGTGTGACACTCCCCCCCACCAAAAAAACCCAAATTGTAAGTTGCTCAGTAAGAATTTGCTCTAAAGGAAGGTTTCCCTACCTCACCATCTAATGAAGTCTCTCCATGACACCCAGATTCAGCATAAGATCTGCTTAAAAACTAAGATCTCTAATTACAGAAGCTTGACTGTGACAACTGCGATTTAGTAGAACTTTTCCTGGGACCATGAAAAAGACCTTTGGGTTGGACAATTAGTATGCCTGGAGCCTGTAGTTAATCTTATGACAGTATGCTTTATGGATAGAGATATCCTGCTGTTTTATATAAAGGTTATTTCATTTTTATTTTCCCCAATGTTTGTTGTGCCTATGAAAAAAAACACACCTGTCACAACCCCCTACATAAACAATATTACTTATATCTTCTAGATAGGGGCTCCCCCTTTTTTATAGAACTTTGGGACATGAATTACTTTCTGTGTCTTTCTACAAATTGAGAAAAGAAAATTAAAAAACATGGATAAGGCCCAAGGGCCAAATGGTCTCAGATACATTGAGTGAATAAAAGAAAAAGATCGAAAATAATTATCCAAGGCAAAGTCAATAGAATCAAGAGACCCAAACTATAACAATCTAAACACAAAATAGACTGTTACACCAGTAGACTAGGGGGCTAAGGGTAGAGGGATGAGATGCATGTTTGGAACTGTGGGGAGGGACGTCAACACTGGAGGAAAAATGGCCCTAATTCACTGTCACTATGTGCCTGAAACACAACTATGAAGGACTTGTAATTCACAACAACAGTGATGGAACAAAACTTATAGACCCATAAAGAAAGACTCTATCCCAGCCTTCATCCCATGGCCTGTGCAAAAACCAAGATCGCTAACTACAGAAGTCTGACTTTGACAAACATGATTGGGCAGAACCTATTGGGGGACCAATAAGAAAGACCATATCCTAGACTTTGGCTTAAGGTTTGTACAAAACCCAAGATCTCTAATTCCAGAGGTCTGACTTTAACAACTGAAACTGAGCAGAACTTCTGGAACCATAATGAAAGACTCCATCCTAGGCTTTCTATTAAAATATGAGCATAAACCAAGACCATTAATTAAAGAAGATTGATTACAACAACAAGGATGGAACAGAAATTCTTGAACCGTTAAAAAATAAAGCTCTCTTAAGCAAATAACAAGATCTCTAGCTATAAAAACCTGATGTCATCATCCACAATTGCCCAGAAAGTTCCATGAAAAGACCTTGGGGTGTGAAAATGAGCAGGTATGGGGCCTATAGTTGTTCCCATGACAGTATGCTTCAAGGGCCTAGAAACTCTGAAACTCTTAGGCCAAGGGTGGCAAACAAGTTCGACACAAAGAACCAAAATTTTAAACTGTGAGAGTCAGAGAGCCACACCATGCCCTGACCTGCCAAAACAGACAAACACTCACACAAAAGCATATCATTTTAACAATAATATATTAAACACATATTGCATTTTGCCATTTTGAGTGAGGGTCAAAATCCTGCAGTGATGGTGAGGGTGTGCTGCGTCCTCCACACTAAGACTAACGGCAAGATGTGACCCAACATGTGACACCTGGGTCCCCCAGCTCGCTGGCCCGTACAGTTGTTTCCGAGGGATGGGAGATGGGACTACGCACTCGGAGATCTCTCCTCAGAGGTCCCTCCTCAGAAGCAGCAGAACCAAATCCAAACTTGGCAAAGAGCCACAGTATACAAAAGAATGATAAGAGGCAAAGAGCCTCATTCATTTTGGCCTGGAGCCGCTGCAGCTTGAGAGCTCTATGTTCGCCACCCGTCTTAGGCCAAGAGATTTCTTTCCCTGTCTACTTTCCACAATTTACTGTGCCTATGCAGAAACCAAACCAAAGCAAACCAACCAACCAACAAAAAACCTTGCCACACACCCTTCTTTTTATCTTTTATTTCTGGGGTGGGGGGGAATCACACCCGGCAGTGCTCAAGGGTTACGCCTGGCTCTATGCTCAGAAATCATCCTGGCAGGCTCAGGGGGCCATATGGGGTGCCAGGATTCGAACCACCGTCCTTTAGCATGCAAGGCAAGTGCCCTACCTCCATGTTATCTCTCCAGCCCCCTTTTTATCTTTTTTATTTTCTTCTTCTTCTTTTTTGGTTTTGGGACCACACCCAGACACTCAGGCTTACTCCTGGCTATGCGCTCAGAAATCGCTCCTGGCTTGGGAGACCACATGGAACACCAGGGATTGAACCTTGTTCTGTCCTTACTGCTCCACACCACTGTTCTGGCCCCAAGTAGTATAATTATATTTATATTACAAATGCTACATATGGCTCATATATTATATTTACTATAATGGAAAAGAGTGATAAATTTGTTTTGAATTCAAATAAGGATCACAAACACCACACAGTGTGACAAAACAATATAAAAGAACAACATACAACAGTGGTGAATCTTTGATCCATGTTGAAATATAAAATGTATTATCAAACCCTTTAGTGAATGGCAGTAATGTCTGACTTGAAGTAACAACAGGACAGTGACAAAGATAATGAGGTATTTGGTGGTGGTGTGGTATAGTAACTTTCTTTACAACACCATTTACTTTAACACTAATATAAACATTTAACCCAAACTATAATAAAATTGTGAAAAATAATTTAATATTAAATTACCAAGTAGTATAGATGACTTTTATCTATGGCCAAAAATAAAGAATCATATTAAGAATATAAAAAAATAATAAGTAAATATCAAAAACATACAACAAAATATGGGCCAATTACTTGCAGATTTGTTTAATAAAAATGACAATGTTGGGTCATTTTTATCAGGAAAAGTCTAACTAAAATTCTCAATAATTGTCCACAACAAAATGATGAAATTATACATGCTAATAGTTTGAAATATGGGTGGTAAAGCTATATAAGTGGAGTGCTCATGTATTAATACCTGCAGCATAAATTATATAAACACATTAGAAAACTGTGTCATGTCTTTTTAAGGTAAGTTAGGTCTTGAAATTTAAGTTTCACCAATAGATTTTTTTTAAGATGTGTGTGTGTGTGTGTGTGTGTGTGTGTGTGTGTGTGATAGAGGGGGTGCCACATTCAGCTGTTAACAAGATTAGGGCCTATTCCTGGATTTTTTTTTTTGATGCGTGCCAGTGTCTGTGGTGTGAGTGATATCTGTGTTATATGACATTGTATTTATTGGTGTATTTATTTGCTTCTCCCTGATGATTTATGATGTGGAGCTTCTTTTTCCATGTGCCTTTTGGCCATCTGTACTTCTTTGAGAAAGTTTTTATTACTATTTTCTATAACAATGGAAGAGAGAAAGAGAAGAAAAATATCTGGCACAGAGTCAGGCAGGGGAGAGGATTGTAAAAGAGGATGAGAAGGAGGCTCATTGGTGGCAGGAAAATGCACTGATGAAGGCTCTTAAACTTTGTTGTTTCATGACTGAAACAAAATCATCAACAAATTTGTAACTGTGCATCTCACTGTGATTCAATTAAATAATTTATTCATTAAAAAGAAATATATAGAAAATTTAATTATTATCATAAATGGATAAGTTACTTTCAATTTCATAATAAAATTCTCTTCTACCTTTTTGTACTCTGCTGAGGCTAGACCATATTTGAACCATGACTCTACCATAGAACCACATACATATACATATATATACTTCCTTATACTTTCTTCACATATTTTAGTGTACCTATTGATTTTTCCTTAGTATTTCCACTTTCCCAGCCTATTCACAAAATTAAAATATTTTAAGACAATCTTCACTAAATTTTATTTAACCTATATTAGAGCAGGTATTTTGTGTTGTGAAAAAAAATTAAGAAGTAGTTATATATAAACACCAAATTTTATAGCTAAACTATTACAATTAGGTTTTAATAATTCTATAATTTATATATATAAACATGTATTATAGTAATGGAAATATAAATATATATTTTGAGATATAAAGACTTTTGAATATAATTGTTTTTAATAAAAAATAAACAATAGAGTAAAAAATAGCCAAAGATTTTTGTTGTCTGCTATTTCTGAACTATATTAGAATTGTATTTGCTGTTTTCAAATATAGAAAGTTCTGATCTAGTATGAAGTTCAGAAATGTTTTCTAAGTTTTAAAAAATCCATGTTGATTAAAAATACTGAACAAGAAAAAACCGGCTATCCTTTGCAAAAGCTGGCTCCCTGTGTGTGACACCAGGCGGGGAAAATCCGCGAAAGTACACCGGCCCAGTGGGGCTCAGCTGTGAAAGACTGTGAGTGTGACCTGTCTATGTCTGTCTACTGTCCTCTTGCGTGAAACTCTTGCGAGTGGGGCAAAAAGAGCCTCCAGAAACCTCGCTCGCCCAGACGCCATTTTCAGGGAGGGACTTCAGAGCATAAAAACCGGCTATCCTTTGCAAAAGCTGGCTCCCTGTGTGTGACACCAGGCGGGGAAAATCCGCGAAAGTACACCGGCCCAGTGGGGCTCAGCTGTGAAAGACTGTGAGTGTGACCTGTCTATGTCTGTCTACTGCCCTCTTGCGTGAAACTCTTGCGAGTGGGGCAAAAAGAGGCTCAGAGGAGCACGGCTGCTCCGCTTCGCTACGCGGCCGTGCACTCTTTCTAAGGAAAGAACTCCATTGCAACAAGAAGGAAAAATCACACTAAGAACGGCGCTATATCACAGAAGCAAACATTTCTCTCTGGACTGTCTTCTCTGTTACATGCTCGGGCCTAAGATTTGACCCAGTGTGAGGCTTCATCCACGGAGGACTCCCCTCCCTTAGAGGCAAGTCAGCCCATCCAGAAAGGGAGGAGCCAGAGGAGTGTGCTGCCTACATCATATAGACAATGAATACCACTACAACACGTAGAAAAACCCACAATACAAATGTGACAATGGGGAAACAGCGCAGGCCAGCATCAGACATAGAGAATGAAGATGACAATTCTGAGGACCAGATAATGACTGAACAACTAATCAACCTCTCAGATAAGGACTTTAGACTAGCAATATGGAAGGTGCTCAACAGACTCCAAGAAACCATGGATCGAGTTGAACAGAACACTAATAAGAACCAAGAAAATATGAAGGCAGAAATGACAAAACTCCAAACTGAAATAACATGTCAACTAACAGGCCTGAAAAACTCAGTAAACGAAGTGAATGACAAAATGGATAAGCTCTGGGACAGGGTATCAGAAGCTGAGAATAGACTTGGTGCTGTGGAAGATGAGATACATAACAATTCCATACAGCAGGAGAGATTGGACAAAAAACTTAAAGCAAATGAGCAGACAATGGAAAAATTAGTCAAAGAATGGGAACAGACGAAAATAGAAGTCTATGATAAGATCAACAGAAACAACTTAAGAATCATTGGAGTCCCAGAGACCCAGGAAGAAAATTTCCAGGAAGAATCAATGGTCAAGAACATCATTAAAGAGAAACTTCCAGAGCTAAAGAATATATGTGATCAAATCCTGCATGCCCGAAGAGTACCAACCAAAAGAGACCCCAGAAAAACCACCCCAAGACACATCCTAGTCACAATGACAAATCCCACAGATAGAGACAGAATTCTGAAAACAGCAAGATCAAAAGGGGAAATCATGTTCAAGCAAGCTTCCCTGAGATTTACAGCAGACCTGTCACCAGAAACGCTCAATGCCAGAAAACAGTGGTGGGATATTGTGACAAGACTGAATGAAATGAATGCTTCACCCAGAATACTATACCCAGCAAAACTCACTTTCCGGTTTGATGGAAGAATACATGGTTTCACAGACAAAAAACAGCTCAGAAACTTCACAGACACAAAACCAGTCTTAAGAGAAAAACTGAAAGACCTAATCTAAGACAAGACTACCCAAAAGACACACCAAATGTTGAAATAAAGATGGCGTTAAATCCCAGGACAATTCTTTCTCTCAACGTCAATGGACTAAATGCACCAGTTAAGAGACACAGAGTGGCTAAATGGATCAAAAAACTCAATCCAACCTTCTGCTGCCTACAAGAAACGCACCTGAATAGTCAGAACAAACAGACTCAAAATAAAAGGCTGGAGAAAAGTTATCCAAGCAAACAACACCCATAAAAAAGCTGGAGTGGCCATACTAATATCAGATAATGCAAACTTTATACTCAGGAAGGTTGTAAGGGACAAAGACGGATATTTTATATTAATCAAGGGGTACGTAGAGCAGGAAGAATTCACTCTCCTAAACATATATGCACCGAATGAGGGGCCAGCAAAATATTTAATACAACTGCTGACAAATCTGAAAAATAATATCAACAACAACACAATAATTGTGGGGGACCTAAACACGGCTTTGTCAACACTGGACAGGTCAACCAGACTGAAACCCAACAAGAATATACTAGACCTGAGGAGAGAAATGGAAGAAAGAGGCCTAGTGGATATATATAGGACACTCCATCCCCAGAAACCTGGATACACATTCTTCTCCAATGTACATGGGACATTCTCCAGGATAGACTACATGCTGGCACATAAAACATACCTCCATAAGATCAAGAGGATAGAAATTTTGCAGACTACCTTCGCTGACCACAAGGCTCTGAAATTATTTGTGAACTCCAAAGGGACTCAGAAGAAACACTTTAACACCTGGAAGTTAAACAGCCTCATGCTCAATAACCAGTGGGTCCGAGATGAAATCAAGGAGGAAATCAAAAGGTTCCTGGAAACAAATGACAATAAAGACACAAACTATCAGAACTTATGGGACACAGCAAAAGCAGTACTGAGAGGAAAATTTATAGCTTTGCAAGCACACATCAGGAAGGAAGAAGGAGCTTACCTGAGTAGCTTAATGACACAGCTAATAGAACTAGAAAATGCTCAACAAAAGGACCCAAGAACAGGAAGACAGAAGGAAATAACAAAGCTGAGAGCAGAAATCAACGAAGTGGAAACTCAAAAAACAATCCGAAAGATCAACGAAAGCAGAAGTTGGTTCTTTGAAAAAATAAACAAGATTGATAGACCACTGGCAAACCTAACAAAGAAAGAGAGAGAGAGAAACTTGATAACTCGTATCAGGAATGAAAAAGGAGAGATCACTACTGATATGACAGAGATTCAAAGGGTAATCAGAAACTACTTTGAAAAACTCTACGCCACTAAAAATGAGAACCTGGAAGAAATGGATAAATTCTTGGACTCTTATAATCTTCCACGGTTGAAGGAAGAGGATGTAGCATATCTAAACACCCCCATCACCATTGATGAAATTAAAACAGTAATCAAATGTCTGCCGAAAAACAAAAGCCCAGGTCCAGATGGATTCACTAATGAATTCTATCAAACTTTCCAAGAGGAACTACTGCCAATCTTGGCAAGACTCTTTCATGAAATTGAACAAACAGAAACACTTCCAAATAGCTTTTATGAAGCCAACATCACCTTGATACCTAAACCAGACAGAGACGCTACCAAAAAAGAAAATTACAGACCAATATCACTGATGAATGCAGATGCAAAGATCCTCAACAAAATCCTGGCAAATAGGATTCAATGCCTCATTAAGAAGATCATCCACTACGATCAAGTAGGTTTCATCCCAGGAATGCAAGGCTGGTTTAACATCCGTAAATCTATCAACATAATACACAACATCAATAACAAGAAAAATAAAAACCACATGATCATATCAATAGATGCAGAGAAAGCATTTGATAAGGTCCAACACCCATTCTTGATCAAAACTCTCAGCAAGATGGGAATGGAGGGAACCTTTCTCAATATAGTGAAGGCCATCTACCACAAGCCAGTGGCAAATATTATCCTCAATGGAGAAAAACTGAAAGCCTTCCCTCTAAATTCTGGCACAAGACAAGGCTGTCCTCTCTCACCACTCCTATTCAACATAGCACTGGAAGTACTTGCTATAGCGATTAGGCAAGAAAAGGATATCAAGGGAATCCAGATAGGAAAGGAAGAAGTCAAGCTCTCACTGTTTGCAGATGACATGATACTCTACTTAGAAAACCCTAAAGACTCTATCAAAAAGCTTCTAGAAACAATAGACTCATATAGCAAGGTGGCAGGCTACAAAATTAACACACAAAAATCAATGGCCTTTCTATACACCAACAGTAATAAAGAAGAAATGGACATTAAGAAAACAACCCCATTCACAATAGTACCACACAAACTCAAATATCTTGGAATCAACTTGACTAAATATGTGAAGGACCTATACAAAGAAAACTATAAAACTCTGCTCCAAGAAATAAGAGAGGACACACGGAAATGGAAACACATACCCTGCTCATGGATTGGCAGGATTAACATCATCAAAATGTCAATACTCCCCAAGGCATTATACAGATTTAATGCCATCCCTCTAAAGATACCCATGACATTCTTCAAAGAAGTGGATCAGACACTTTTGAAATTCATTTGGAACAATAAAAACCCTCGAATAGCTAAAGCAATCATTGGGAAAAAGAATATGGGAGGAATTACTTTTCCCAACTTTAAACTGTACTACAAAGCAACAGTTATCAAAACAGCATGGTATTGGAATAAGGATAGGTCCTCAGATCAGTGGAATAGGCTTGAATACTCAGAAAATGTTCCCCAGAGATACAACCATCTAATTTTTGATAAAGGAGCAGGAAATCCTAAATGGAGCAGGGAAAGCCTCTTCAACAAGTGGTGTTGGCACAATTGGATAGCCACTTGCAAAAAATTAAACTTAGACCCCCAGCTAACATCATGTACAAAGGTAAAATCCAAATGGATTAAAGACCTCGATATCAGCCCCAAAACCATAAGATATATAGAACAGCACATAGGCAAAACACTACAGGACATTACAGGCATCTTCAAGGAGGAAACTGCACTCTCCAAGCAAGTGAAAGCAGAGATTAACAGATGGGAATATATTAAGCTGAGAAGCTTCTGCACCTCAAAGGAAATAGTGCCCAGGATACAAGAGCCACCCACTGAGTGGGAGAAACTATTCACCCAATACCCATCAGATAAGGGGCTAATCTCCAAAATATACAAGGCACTGACAGAACTTTACAAGAAAAAAACATCTAACCCCATCAAAAAATGGGGAGAAGAAATGAACAGACACTTTGACAAAGAAGAAATACGCATGGCCAAAAGACACATGAAAAAATGTTCCACATCACTAATCATCAGGGAGATGCAAATCAAAACAACGATGAGATACCACCTCACACCCCAGAGAATGGCACACATCACAAAGAATGAGAATAAACAGTGTTGGCGGGGATGTGGAGAGAAAGGAACTCTTATCCACTGCTGGTGGGAATGCTGTCTAGTTCAACCTTTATGGAAAGCGATATGGAGATTCCTCCAAAAACTGGAAATCGAGCTCCCATACGATCCAGCTATACCACTCCTAGGAATATACCCTAGGAACACAAAAATACAATACAAAAACCCCTTCCTTACACCTATATTCATTGCAGCTCTATTTACCATAGCAAGACTCTGGAAACAACCAAGATGCCCTTCAACAGATGAATGGCTAAAGAAACTGTGGTACATATACACAATGGAATATTATGCAGCTGTCAGGAGAGATGAAGTCATGAAATTTTCCTATACATGGATGTACATGGAATCTATTATGCTGAGTGAAATAAGTCAGAGAGAGAGAGAAAAACGCAGAATGGTCTCACTCATCTATGGGTTTTAAGAAAAATGAAAGACACCCTTGTAATAATAATTTTCAGACACAAAAGAGAAAAGAGCTGGAAGTTCCAGCTCACCTCAGGAAGCTCACCACAAAGAGTGATGAGTTTAGTTAGAGAAATAACTACATTTTGAACTGTCCTAATATTGAGAATGTATGAGGGAAATGTAGAGCCTGTTTAGGGTACAGGCGGGGGTTGGGTGGGGAGGAGGGTGATTTGGGACTTGGGTGATGGGAATGTTGCACTGGTGATGGGTGGTGTTCCTTTTATGACTGAAACCCAAACACAATCATGTATGTAATCAAGGTGTTTAAATAAAAAAAAAATTAAAAAAAAAATACTGAACAAAAATAATATATAAAAATTAGCTGTTATTAACTTAAAGGTAAAGTAGTGCTTTTTTTTCTTCTGCTCTGTTTTCCAACTTTTAGCAATGAGTAAAATAAGAAAAATAACAAAAATGCACACTGCTAAGCTAGATCTTATATTAAATTCTATTACACAACTTTTCTTACATTTTTAATACCATTTTAATTCATGTTATCTAGGATCATTGACTATTTATTAAGAGTTATTTATAGATATTTGACTTATAGTCAGTTGAGAATAACCATAAGTAAAACCTCATTTCTTTCCTAAATTGTTTGCCATGTCAAGAAAAAGATGATTTTTCTGGACATAAATATACTGTGAAATAAAAATAAATGGAAATCTAATTTTAATGGAAATCTAAAAATGTATCTTTTAGTGGGTGTAAACATTATAAAATGACCACTCCAAACTCTACAAATAAGTGCATATAGAAAGAGACAAGAGTATTTATAAATACTATTATATATTTAATAGTTCCTTAATTCAGTCTAAAATTAGTCACTCTAATTGCATGGTGTGTGATGTAACAAAAGTGAAGACGTATTTCTTTTTGTCCATGCCTTCCATTGTTACCTTAATGGGAGATAACTCCTTGTTAAGTAATTCTTTCTCTCTCTCTCTCTCTCTCTCTCTCTCTCTCTCTCTCTCTTTCTCTCTCTCTCTCTCTCCCTCCCTCCCTCTCTCTCTCTCTCTCGCTCTCTCTCTCGCTCTCTCTCTTGTTTTTTTTGGGTCATACCTGGCAACACTCAGGGATGTCAGGATTCAAACCACAATCATTCCTGGTTTGGCTGCCTGTAAGGCAAATGCTCTACCGCTGTGCTAACTCTCTGTCCCTGATGTTAACTAATTCTTTTTATTTTGAGTATGGTTTAATTTGGCTACACTTTCTTTTTTTTTAGTTTTGTATTTTTACATAGTGTGAAATCACAAGATAATTATGGATTGGTTATCAAGTATACGATATTTCAACAAAAATCCCTTACCATTTTTCACCAATAAAGTTAACACTGAGTCTTTAACTACTCTATTGCTCCTATTGTCATTACATGTATAATTAATGATGTTATCTCAGAAATTGGAAAAAAAGGCACATTTTAAAATAAGAATGGTAGTAGGGGTATATGTCCTGTAATGCTGCTCATACCACCCAAAGCCACATCACCCACATTTTGGAATACCCAAGAACCCATTATCTTCTGTCCAACTCATTGTATCAGTGATTTGATAGATTTGATAGATCAGTGATTTGCCCATTTTTTAGTCTTCTAACTTCCAACCCCAAATCCCCCAAGGACACTAGCACATCAATACATCGCAAGAAGGTGGATATGTCATTCTTATTTCTATGGCAGTCTATAGTCTTAAATATTAGCTAAACCAATGGGGGTAATGCCAGAGGCCTAGCAGGCATGAGTCTTACAAGAAAACCTGGAAACCTGGTTTAATAGAGGAACTGACAGTGTAGTTAAGACAGGGACTTTGCAGCCAATTTCTAGTCAGAGAAAGACCTGGAGAAAGAGTTGAGTTTGGGATGAAAGCAGAGTCAGTCACAGAGAGAACCAAGAGGAAAATACAGAGTCAACAGTGCAGCAGAAACAGCAAATTCAGCCAACAGTTTTTCCACTAGTCTGGCAAAACCATCCAGCAAAGGTGTCCAGGAAATGCATCAAAGTCTGGTAGAAACAGCTATGAGAAACAACTATGCTCCTCCCCACACTTGAGCTGGTTTTAATTTATTTTTATACCCTATAGGCAACTGCCTCCAAATGAGTATCAAGGGATGCTTCTTACCTAATTTCTCAGCCGTGAAAGGGGGTTATTCCTTTTTCTGGCTTTCCAGGGGTGATAGAGGTCTGTGTAACCACTGAGGATAACTATTAGAAAATTTTCTCTTCATACTCAAATAGCATTGCATAGTCAGGTAAATCAAAACAGGAGTTGGATTATTAATAGCTATCTGGATAAAAACAACTGTGCAAGTCAGTTCTCAAGTAACAGGGAATCTAAACTGTAATCACTGAGATCTACAAAACTTGAGGAATAATGAGGGAATTAAGGGACTCAGCTGCGTGTAAAGACAGAGACAGACTTAGGCAAAACCACAAATACATAAAATTGCTTGAACCTCGTGAATGATAATATGACCAAAATTCACTCACTGGCAACAGAAATAAAGGAAGACGTTTCCAGCAAAAGAAAGCAATCAATAGTTGACAATTCAATCCACTCAAAGAAGAGCTCGGTACAAAGATGATAGATACTATACAAATAGAATTGAGGAGATAATGAACACATTAACAAGTCATTGTAGCAGAATCTCCCAAGGGGAGTACTTTAGAGATAAATTTGAAGACAAAATACAACCAACATCAATAATAGTAAATAAAGAACATAGAGACAAAGTTGAGAAAGTAATGTAAGATATTTAATGAGAAAGCATTTCCAAGTTAAAGAAGTATGAGAAACCAAGGGGAAAAGAATAGGGGAAGAACCAGTAGTGGGAGAAAAAATAGCTCAGAATTTCCCTACTCTGTGGAGGAAGGCAGCAGTGCAAATCAAGAGTTCACAGGAGTTTCAAGACAAATAGATTCAAATAGATCAACACCAGACAAGTAGTTAAACAAAATGAAAAAATCAAACACAAAGTCTGAGTGGTAGCGCAGTGGTAGGGCATTTTTCTTGCATGTGGCTGCCCAGGAAGGACCTGGGTTCGATCCCCAGAGTCTCATTGCTCCCATGTCAGGAGCAATTTCTGAGTGCATAGCCAGCGTAACCCCTGAGCATCACCAGTGTGACCCAAAAACAAAAACAAAACAAAAAAAAGAAAAAAATCAAACACAACAAAAAGACAAATATTTGAATTTCGCAAATGAGAAAAACACTAAATATAAGAAACAACCTAAGAATCCCAACAGAATACTCAGATTAAATGGTACAGATGAAAAAAGAGTTGACATTATATTCTAATTAATGAATAAAAGCAACTTTCAATCTAAAATCCACTATTATACACGTCTCGTTTAGAGGTAGGACGGATGAAAATATTCTCAGATAAACATGAGTTGGTGACATTTGCCATAATCGAAGTGGCCCTGAAAGAACTACTGAAAGGTCACTTACATAACCAAAACAGCTAATTGTAGAAGCATCAACCCTACACAATAAAATAGCAACACAATCCTTTATGTCAATAATATCTATGAACTAAATTCATGCCTAAAAAGGCAGATAGTCAGGAAGGATTAGGAGACAAATGTCATCCATTTGCTCACTATAGGAAATATGTCTAATATTACAGGATTTATACTCTCAGGGTAAAAAAGATCACAAAATTATATAGCCAGTAGAAAATAAACTAGAATAGCTATATTTGTTTTTTATCCAACAAATTACATTTAATCTAAAGAAAGTAATTAGAGACAGGATGGACATTACTTATTAATCAAAAAATAATATATCAAGAAAAAAGAAGCACTAGAACTAGAGTACTAGAACTAATCAATGACTATGAAAAAACATTTAAGGTGTTTATTGACATGCCTAGAGAATCACATGACTTAAAACACAATAGTATTGAGAAACCTCAGCATATCACTGTCATCACTGGATAGATTCTCCAAACAGAACATCAGTAAAATAAAAAGTCCATAAGAGCATTACTAGAATGGTAGGGACTAAAAGATTGATAAAAGACCTTCTAACCTCAAAAAGCCAAATACACATTCTTCTCTAAAACATATAGAGAATTCACAAGTTTAGATCACTTCTGAAGACATCAGTCTACCTTACATAAAATATAAGAAACACATCAATTATTTTATCAGACAACAATACGACCAAGATAGAAATTAACTGTATGACGATGAGGTGGAGAAAATGTAACATCTTGAGAATGAACAACATGCTGTTAAATAACAGCTGGATCAAGTGGGAAATCAAAGAAGAAATAAAAACAGTTTTCTTGAAGTGGAATAGGCTTGAATACTCAGAGAATGTTCCCTAGACATACAATCACCTAATTTTTGATAAAGAAGCAAGAAATCCTAAATGGAGCAAGGAAAGCCTCTTCAAGAAGTGGTGTTGGCACAACTGGCTAGCCACTTGCAAAAAATTGAACTTACACCCCCAGCTAACATCATGTATGAAGGTTAAATCCAAATGGATGAAAGACCACGATATCAGAACCGAAACCATAAGATATATAGAACAACACGTAGGTAAAAACACTTCAGGACATTGAGACTAAAGACATCTTCAAAGAGGAAACTGCACTCTCCAAGCAAGTGAAAGCAGAGATTATTATTAATATATTAAATGGAATATATTAAATGAGAATATATTAAACTGAGAAGCTTCTGCACCTCAAAAGAAATATATATATATATACATAAAAGAACTACTTAATACAAAAAACCCAAAAGCATATTAACAGCCAATAATCATATGAAAAGTGTCCATTGTTACTAATTTTTTAAGAATGCTAATCAAAGTGACAATGAGGTATCATTTTATACTATGAGAAGTGTTTGTTTCAAAATGAGGACCAAACAGTGTTGGCAGATATCTGGTGAAGAGGGGCCTTCATCCACCATTGGAGTGAATACTGCATTTTTCAGACTTTATGACTAAAAGTATTAACATTTTTTGAAAAGTAAAAATAAAACCAATCATCTAATTTGACCCCACTGACACTGTGGTTCTATTTCTATTTCTTAGCATCCAATTCCAAGCACAGAAGCAATAATTTTATATGCAACATGTATTTGTGTATGTGTGAGGTATTTTTTGTGTGTATGAGATCCAAGCACAGAGGCTTGAGAGATAGCACAGTGTTTAGGAAGTTTGGGTGTTTGCCTTGTACATGGCTGAGCCAGGCTGGATCCTTGGCATCATTATATCCACTGAGCCTACCAAGAGTAATTTCTGAGTGCAGAGCAGTAGAAATCTTTGAGTGCCCAAAACCAAAATGAAAAAATTAAGAAAATAAAAGTTATAAGCATTGTTGTGATCATTACAGTATTAGTTTAGTGGTTAGGACCTAGGCGACCAAAATATCTAATGATGGAGAAAGACGTTTTTGTGTACATTTGCAATTTAATACTGTGCAACTATGAGAAAAAAATGATACTTTGAAATTTGCTAAAATTTGGATAGAGCTAGAGGGTATTATGAAGGGAAAAAACTGGGGAAGCACATCGTGAATTATCTTACTCATTTATCTCATATATAGCAATAAAATATAAACAGATATTGAATTATAAAAAACTTGGCTTTCAGTTACAAAACACGAGTTATCAATCCTGGGAAGGTATTGAACATATACAGACATGATAAAGTATGATAATTGTGTGCACAAACACTACAAGACTTAAAAATTATTCAAATGTAACAGATTAATTAAAATAAAAGTTAAATAATTTGAATTATTATAAAATTAGTGTACCTTTCTCTCAAGAGTCTGTCTTCTACTGTCATTGTTTTCTCCATTTATAACTCAAATTAATTAAAAAGTATAAAAATTATACTAAATTTTCTATAATAAAACTTTTGACATTTTCTACTCAGGTTTTTGGGTTTTTTTGTTTGTTTGTTTGTTTGTTTTGGTTTTGGGGCCACACCCGGTGACACTCAGGGGTTACTGCTGGCTATGCTCTCAGAAGTCGCTCCTGGCTTGGGGGACCATATGGGATGCCAGGGGATTGAACCACAGTCCGTCCTAGGCCAGCACTGGCAAGGCAGACACCTTACCTCTAGCACCACTGCACCGGCCCCTTCTACTCAGGTTTTTATTTAGGAGAGCAGACTGAGTTACCATGCTAACTTCTTTTTGTTTCCACATACACTTTACAAATAGATAAAAATAAACTCATGAGTATACAAACAACTCTTTGAAAAGATTAATTAAACCACCATCAAAACAAGCTATTTTAGACATTTTTTAATAAGCAATAAAGGAAAATGTTATCACATTAATAGGAAAAAATATATAGCATATACTGTGTCCAAACTTTAAGATAGACTGTGATTGGGCCAATATGATACTAATAGTTTTTGAAAGATTTAAAGATATTTAAAACTGCCACAGAGACTAGAAGGTGAGCCTGGAAAATGATTGTGAAATTAATAAAATATTCATGTCTGAAACATCTTGGGCTGCATGTTTTGCACTAACTGATTTGTAAGGATATATTACCTATAGTATTTTACCCCAGGAAAAGCTAAACATACAAATTCCTAAATATATTAGAGAAGTTGTTTGTAAAACACATCTAAGCTTTTCTTATAGCTTTTGGAGGCTTGGAAACAAAGCTTAGGGCAAATTTAAACATGGAAAATAATTTGAATAAGATGTGTGTATGTGTCTGTGTGTGTATGTGAGATGAAGAGAGAAACAAACATACATACATACAGACAGACAGATAGACAGACTGACAGAGAAAGACAGATTCAGAGAAACAGAGACAGAGAGATAGAAGAAAAGAGTGAGAGAGAAGGTGAGAGAGAGAAAGGGATAGTGGAGAGACAGAAAGAATCAAAGACAGAGGCAAACTTACAGAAAGCAGAAACAGAAAGACAATTGGAAATAGATTTGTTTATCTTAAGACTATTAAGATATATTTATGAGGTCTTCCTTCATCTTTCCTGTACATGAATATCCTTTAGGCATCCATGAAAGCCTATGATTACAGATAAATATTGAAATAAAGAAATTGCAGTTTTGATTCTTCTCTAAAGAAGACTAAAGAAATTAAATGTAAATACAAAGGAAATAAACATTCATATCAGATGATGGTATAAACACAAAACCTCAAAATTTTCTCTATAATGTGCTCAGCTATTTGGGTAGTTTTCTAGTGGGATAGTCCATCAACTGCTTTGCAGAACACTTCATAAAATAGTAATTGAAAACATTTCTAAACTATTCAAGACTTGTGATAACCTGAAATCATAAATGATCAAGTAAGATTAGAAATTTTATGGAAAAAAAGCTTAATTGCGTGTAGATATATTACATTCATGACCTGTTGATTTGAAGTTCTGTATAAACTGATATTTTTATTACTTTTCTCAGGATTGGGAAAAAAAATGTTTAGTTACCTTAACATCCCTGTTAGCAAGACAATAGACCCTTCAAACCAAGGAAAGAACAAATTCTATTGGCAGGATCAGCCCTCACAAAGGTGCAGAATTAACCACAAAATTGACTTCATCATTGATGAAACAGAAGAATAGATTGTATCAAAATACAGCACATGAAAGAAAATAAACAGGAAATTTGACTATAAAGCAAAAGAAAATTTAAGGGACAAAGACTTATCTGTAATCTTATATTTTAAAGCTTAATGCATTCTTTTTTTTTTTTTTTTTTGGTTTTTGGGTCACACCTGGCAGTGCTCAGGGGTTATTCCTGGCTGTCTGCTCAGAAATAGCTCCTGGCAGGCACAGGGGACCATATGGGGCGCCGGGATTCGAACCAATGACCTCCTGCATGAAAGGCAAACGCCTTACCTCCATGCTATCTCTCCGGCCCCGCTTAATGCATTCTTAACAAAAAAACATGAATTAATAAAGTTTAAATATACCTCAAATTACGATAAATTAAAAATAAATATCTGTAATGTTAAAAGTATTTAAATGGGGTCTTTCAATTTTTTGTGCCATGTAGAGTAGATGTGAGACCCTTTTCCTGTGCTACCTTTATTTCTAGCAACCCTGAGCCCAAACAGAAGCTGCATTACCCACTTTCCTGCTTGCTTTCTGTGTTTTCCTTCATCGGTCACCATGAAGGCAAACTCGAGCTCCTGATTCTTGTATTGTGATCTTTCCATGGACATAATTTTCTCTCTATAGATTCGTTCTGCAAAAGCAACATCTCTGCTCCAGGCATGCCCCCTCCTCTATGAACTGTGATCATGCTTCCTCTAACTATAGTCCCACACTTTGCTGCTAGGAGTTAGATACACTCCCACCAACTCAAACTAGAAATCTTTGCAAATCAGAAATGGTTGCCAGAAATTGGAAGAGTCATCAACACTAGCTTGCTGTTATAAAAAAACACCACTTATTTCAAATATCAAATATTTGACTCACAATTTGAATAACTTAAAAATAATGTTTCTACCTTTAGCATTCAGAAAGTATCATTTAGTTGATTGAGCAGATGAGGACCACCTCCGATAATTATTTTTGGTACATTAGAAGTTTTAATATGGTGTTTCCTGAATACCTGAAACTCTACTCAGAGGCCTAGGGAGTGCACCCCCCAAAAACTGCATTCTGAACCTGCCCAGCTAGTGAGTGAGTAAAGTCTGGCTGTGGGGGTCGCCAACCAACAAGCTGAGCCCTCTGGCATACGGAGGCCCCGCCCTGCTGTGCCTTTGATCACTCTGAGGACTGCAAGGGAAAACTTTCCTGTGCCTGTCTGTGTTTCTTGAATACCTGAAACTCTCCTCAGAGGCCTAGGGAGTGCACCTCCAAAAAACTCCAAAAAACTATCAACTAGAGGCAGCAGAAGACCACTTCACTTTGTGGCCACACACTCTTTCTAACCAATGAACACCACAACAGGCAGGAAAAACCACAATACAAGAGTGACAATGGTGAAACCTCGCAGGCAAACACAATGCACAGAGAATGAAGATGATAGCTCGGATGACCTAAAAAATTCAACCATCTGATTAAATTCTAGGATAAGGAACTTAGAATAGAAATATGGAAGATGTTTGTAGAACTCAAAGAAAGCATAGATTGATCTGAACAGAACACAAAGACAAAAATCAGAAAACTCCAAACTGAAATAACAGATATGAAAAACATGGTAGCTCAACTGAAAACTTCAGTGGATGGCCTCGCCAACAGGGTAAAAGCAATCATCTCCCTCGATGTCAATGGACTTAATTCACCAGTTAAAAGACACAGAGTGGCAAAATGGGTCAAAAAGATGAATCCAACCTTCTGCTGCCTATAAATAGTCAGAACAAACAGACTCAAAATCAAAGGCTGGAGGAAAATCATCTAAGCAAACAACACCCTTAAAAAAACTGGGGTGGCCATATTAATATCTGATGACACCAACATTATATGCAGAACAGTTGTAAGGGACAAAGATGCACACTATATACTAATTAAGGGATATGTACAACAGGAAAAAATCAGACTATTAAACATATATGCATGCAATGAGAGACCAGCAAATTATCTAATAAATTACTGACAAATCTGAAAGAAGATATCAATAACAACACAATAATTGTGGGAGACCTCAACACAGCCCTGTCAACACTGGATAGATCAACCATACTGAAACCCAACAAAAACATACTAGCCCTGAAAAGAGTAATGGAAGAAAGAGGACTAGTAGATATATATGGGACACTCCACCCCAACAAACTTAGATACACATTTTTCTCCAATGTACATGGGTCATTCTCCAGGATAGACTACATGCTGACACATGAAACATACCTCCATAAAATCAAGAGAATAGAAATTATGCAGGCTAACTTTGCTGACCGCAAGGCTCTGAAATTAGATGTGAACTACAAAGGCACATACACACACAAAAAAACTTTAACAATTGGAAATTAAAGTCTGCTACTGAACAACCAGTGGGTCCGAGATGAAATCAAAAAGGAAATCAAAACTCTTCTGGAAACAAATGACAAGGAAGACTCAAACTGACAGAATCTATGGGACACAGCAAAAGCTGTCCTGAAAGGAAAATTTATAGCTTTGCAAGCACACATCAGGAAGGAAGAAGGGGCATACATGAATAATTTAATGATGCAGCTCATAAAATTAGAAAATGACCAACAGGGGCCCAGAGAGATAGCACAGCGGCGTTTGCCTTGCAAGCAGCTGATCCAGGACCAAAGGTGGTTGGTTCGAATCCCGGTGTGCCTGCCAGGAGCTATTTCGAGCGGACAGCCAGGAGTAACCCCTGAGCACCGCCGGGTGTGACCCCAAAACCAAAAAAACAAAAACAAAAAACAAAAAAAAAAAGAAAAGAAAGAAAATGACCAACAAAAATAACCAAAATTAGGGAGACAGAAGGAAATAACAAAGCTGAAAGCAGAAATAAAGTGGAAAACCAAACACAATTCGAAAGATCAAGAAAAGCAGAAGTTGGTTCTTTGAAAAAATAAACAAGATTTATAGACCATTGGCAAAACTCACAAAGAAAGAGGGAGAGAGAAACCTGATAATCCATATTAGAAATGAAAAGGGGGAGATCAAGACAGATATTGCAGAGATCCAAAGGGTAATCAGAGACTACTTTGAGAAACTTTATGCTACTAAACATGCGAACCTAGAAGAAATGGAAAAATTCTTGTACACTTACAACTTTCCACAGTTAAGGAAGGAGGATGTAGCATATCTAAACACTCCCATCACTGCTGAGGAAATTGAAACTGTAATCAAACATCTGCCCCAAAAGAAAAGCCCAGGCCCAGATGGATTTCCTAATGAATTTTTTTAAATATTTCAAGAGGAGCTACTACCAATCGTAGCCAGTTTCTTCCATGAAATTGAAAAATTGAGGGGCCGGGCGGTGGCGCTAAAGGTAAGGTGCCTGCCTTGCCTGCGCTAGCCTTGGACGGACCTCGGTTCGATCCCCCGGTGCCCCATATGGTCCCCCAAGCCAGGAGCGACTTCTGAGCGCATAGCCAGGAGTAACCCCTGAGCGTTACCGGGTGTGGCCCAAAAACCAAAAAAAAAAAAAAAAAAAAAAAAAAAAAAAAAGAAATTGAAAAATTGGGAACACTCCCAAACAGCTTTTATGAAGCCAACATCACCTTGATACCAAAACCAGACAGAGATGCTACCAAAAAAGAAAATTACAGACCAATATCCCTGATGAATGCAGATGCAAAGATCTTCAACAAAATCCTGGCAAATAGGATCCAATGCATCATTAAGAAGATCATACACTACGACCAAGTAGGTTTTATCCCAGGAATGCAAGGATGGTTTACATCCATAAATCTATCAACATTATACAGAACATCAACAACAAGAAAAATAAAAATCACATGATCATATCAATAGACACAGAGAAAGCATTTAAGGTCCAACACCCATTTTTGATAAAACTCTCAGCAAGATGGGAATAAAAGGAACCTTTCTCAATCTAGTTGAAGCCATCTACCACAAGCCAATGGCAAATATTATCCTCAATGGAGAAAAACTAAAAGCCTTTCCTCTAAATTCTGGTACAAGACAAGGCTGTCCACTCTCACCACTTCTCTTCAATATAGTACTGGAATTTCTTGCTATAGCAATCAGGCAAGAAAAAGATATCAAGGGAATCCAGATAGGAAAGGAAGAAGTCAAGCTCTCATTGTTTGCAGACGACATGATACTCTACTTAGAAAACCCTAAAGACTCTACCAAAAAGCTTCTTGAAACAATAGATTCATATAGCTAGGTGGCAAGCTATAAAATTAACACACAGAAATCAATGGCCTTTTTATACACCAATAATGATAGGGAAGATATGGAGGTCAAGAAGGTAATCCCATTCACATTAGTGCCACACAAACTCAAATATCTTGGATTAAACTTAACCAAAGACGTGAAGGACCTATACAAAGAAAACTATAAAGCCCTGCTTCAAGAAATAAGAGAGGACACACGGAAATAGAAACACATACCGTGCTCATGGATTGGCAGGATTAACATCATTAAAATGGCAATACTCCCCAAAGCATTATACAGGTTTAATGCGATCCTCTTAAAAATACCCATGACATTCTTGGTTTTTGGACCTACCAGCGGGTGACAAGTCTTCTGATTTTGTCTTATCGGTGGCTGGAAGGCCAGGATAACCTGCTCTTAAGTCAAGTTGTTCCCCTTTTCCTCATTGTCAGGAACAGAACTTCTACAACCACTAAGACTGACTTCATCATAAGTCCCACCCCTGTAACTGTGCCGATACTGAGATCGCTAGATACAGAGGACTCACTATATCACCCAGGAAGGACCAGAAGCCTCCCAAACATCACAAATGGACCACCGGGAGAATAAAGGATCATGAACAGAGTCTATAGTTGATCCCATGACCATATACTCCAAGGGCAGAGAAACCCCATACATCTTAGGCCATGTGAATCCCTTTTTGAATGACCCCAATATTCACTGTGCCTGGGCAGGGGGAAAAATCTTGTTTATTTTTCATATATTACTCTTTATCTTCATGTACTACTATTATTATTTTATTTACCTATTTATTTTTGGTCGATTTCTTTGTTTTAGAGTGGTTATTGAAGTTATTGCCCCCACTTATCTTTTTTTTTTCTCCTTTTTTTTTCTTCTTTTCTTTTTCTTTTCTTTTTCTTTTCAGATTTTTGGGAGGCACCAGGCAGTGCTCGGGGATTTTGCCTGGCTCCGGGCTCAGAGATTGCTCCTGGCGGGCACGAGGGACCATGTGGGGCACCAAGATTCGGGCTGATGACCTCCTGCATGAAAGGCAGACACCTTGCCTCCATGTTATCTCTCTGGCCCCTTCTGGTTGGTGGTCTTGGTCTTGGCACTAAACCTGGGATGGCACCTAGGATAATGCCTTTCCTTGTGTTTCCAGAAGCCCCATTCCGTTACAATTGTCTCTGCCAGACCTTTGGAACTGGGATCATGGTTGTTGTGCAGGTCATAGCTCAAGCCGTAGGTTAGGGCTTTTTTATTGGTCCCAAGATATATACAGTCTGGTCATGGTTCTAGCAGCCATTCTTTAAAGAAGTGGATCAAACACTTATGAAGTTTATCTGGAACAATAAACACCCTCGAATAGCTAAAGCACTCCTAGGGAAAAGGAAATTGGAAGGCATTACTTTCCCCAACTTTAAACTGTAATACAGAGCATTAGTTATCAAAACAGCATGGTATTGGAATAAAGACAGACTCTTAGATTACTGAAATAGGCTTGAGTTCTCAGACAATGTTCCCCACACATAAAATCACATAATTTTTGACAAAGGAGCAAGAAATCCTAAGTGGAGCAGGGAAAACCTCTTCAACAAGTGGTGCTGGCAGAACTGGTTAGCCACTTGCAAAAAAGCAAACATTGACCCCCAGTTAAAATTATGTACGAAGGTAAAATCCAAATGGATTAAAGACCTTGATATCAGACCTGATACCATAAGGTATATAGAATAACACGTTGGTAAAACACTCCATGACATTGAGAGTAAAGGCATCTTCAAGGAGGAAACTGTACTTTTCAAACAAGTGGAAGCAGAGATAAACAGATGGGAATAAATTATGCTGAGAAGCTTCTGCACCTCAAAAGAAATAGTGTCCAGGATACAAGAGCCCACTGTGTGAGAGAAACTATTCACCCAACACCCATCAGATAAGTGGCTAATATCCAAACTATACAGGGCACTGACAGAACTTTACAAGAAAAAAAATAATCTAATCCCATCAAAAAATGGCGAGAAGAAATGAACAGACTCTTTGATAAAAAAAAAATACAAATGGCTATAAGGCACATAAAAAAATGCTCCTCATCACTAATCATCAGGGAGATGCAAATCAAAATAACGATGAGATACCATCTCACACCACAGAGACTGGCACACATCACAAACAAAGAGATCAGTGCTGGTGGGAATGTGGAGAGAAAGGAACTCTTATTCACTGCTGGTGGGAATGCTGTCTAGTCCAACCTCTATGGAAAGCAATATGGAGATTCCTCCAAAATCTGGAAATTGAGCTCTCATTTGACCCAGCTATTCCACTCCTAGAGATATACCCTAAGAACACAAGAATACAACACAAAACCCCCTTCCTCACACCTATATTTATTGCAGCACTATTCACAATACCCAGGCTCTGGAAACAACCAAGATGCCCTTCAACAGACAAATGGCTAAAGAAACAGTGGTACATATACACAATGGAATATTATTCAGCCATCATAAAATTTTCCTATACATGGATGTACATGGAATCTATCGTGCTGGGTGAAATAAGTCAGAGGGAGACAAAGAGATAAGCAGAATAGTTTCACTCATCTATGGGTTTTAAGAAAAATAAAAGTCATTTTTGCAACAATCCTCAGAGACAATGAGGGGAGGGTGGAACTTTCAGCTCACTTCATGAAGCTCACCACAAAGAGTGGTGAGTGCAGTTATAGAAATAGCTACACAGAGAACTACCATAATCAAGTGAATGCATGAGGGAACTGGAAAGCCTGTCTGGAGTACAGGTGGGGGTGGGGTGGGATGGAGGGAGATTTGGAACATGGGTGGTGGGAATGTTGCACTGGTGAAGGGGGGTCTTCTTTACTGACTGAAACCTGATCACAATCATATTTGTAATCAAGATGTTTAATTAAAAATAAATATAAAAACAAACAAACAAACAAAAAAAGACATTTTAATACTCTGTGAAGATGACTTTAATGTAATAGTACACTAGATGTTCACAGACTGAAGATATAGTTGTACGGAAGTATCAAACAAACCTATGAAGTTAGATGAAAAAGTAATGAATTCATTCTAAGAGAAATAAGGTTCTTTGGGACTAAAGTGGTAGCACAGTATGTAGGGAGTTGATCATCATTTGTCCACCTGAGTTCCTTCTTCAGCATTTTGGTCCTCCAAGCACTTCCTGGGATAATTCCTGAATGAAAAGCCAGGAGTATTCCCAGAAATCACTGTTTTTGCCCCCAAAATCAAACAAATCCCTCAAACAAAAATAATGGCATTAAAGAACATAGAAAGAATGACTATAAAATAGAATTATTATTATAATTAAAATAGAAGTTGAAAATTTGATTATGATTTCAGCATAAGCAACATGATGAGGTAATGAAAATTGAATTTCAAGAAACAGAGAGATTTAGAAGTGCAATGAAAGAGGAACAATATATGAATTCTCCAAAGCCTAGAATATCGAAGAGAGAAGAGGAATCTAACAACTGGCTGCTTCCCCAATCCTGATGGGAGATACTGGTATCTTATCGAAGAGTACTAAAAAAAATGCCAAACAAAATTAATTTCAATAGAGTACCACCAAGAAGCAGTGTATTGAAAATTAAAAGAAAATAAAAGAATCAAATAAAAATAAAAGAATCAAAACATGAGAATTGTTATTTAAATTGGGAAACAGAAGGTCAGTCTCATATAAAAGATAAATAACTTAAAATTTAGATTATATTACTCAAGTCAAACAAATCATCAATGCATTCATGGTATTAAACCAAGTAAGCAAAGAATATAAATGGCCTCCTATAAAAAATTGGAAAATGGCAAATAGTAATTAATCATAGAAACAAACACTTTCACATAATAACCACTCAAATATCTATGAATTGAAACCTCATAATGAGTTAAAGAAAGAATATAAAATTTTAATGCAGTTTCATCTTCTGAAGGTTTTATTGGTAACAGGAAATCATGTTATTAATGACAGTCAAAAAGTTTAACATCCTACTTTGTAATTAGGCAAGTCCTATAGAAAAATCAGTAAGAAATCAAGAGGACTAATTGTGAAATTAGAAGGTCTAGAATTAATGGAAATAGACACTACACCTCATCAACAAAAGTCAAATAAACTTTGTTCAGTGCACCTGGAACACTCTTTACATTACACACTGAAGAATAATTTAATTATCTATAATCACGAAGCATAAGTCACACAAAGTATCTCAGAGTATAATAAGTACCATGAAGGTAAAATGCTTAAATGTCTTAGAAATTGAAAACTATGTTGTTAAATAACTATAGGGAAATTAAATCAAATTAAAAAGATTCCTCAAAACTGATAAAAATAATGACACATGTTATCAGTATCTATGCAACTTAAGAAAACCAAACTTAGTAAGAAGTACATAAAAGAACAATGTAAAAAAAGAAAAGGCTCAAATATATGATCACAGATGAATATTACAAAATGGAAACAAAGTACCAAAAGAAGTAGGGAAAATAAAATAATTTTCTACAGTAGAAAGCCTGTCTTGAGTACAGGCCAGTGTGGGGTGGGGAGGAAGGACACTTGGGATATTGATCATGGGAATGTTGCACTGGTGAAGGATTTTATATATAATATGTAATAATTATAGTATTATATATTATATATAAATATTATATATATTAAAAAAGAAAAAAAAGAAAAGAAAAGCCTCCCAATTCTTACCACAGGCTATGTTCTTTACACTGACTGTATAGAAAGAGGAGGTACAGTAAATGCATCCCATATACACCTCAACCCAGGCCCTTTGCCTGGTTTGTATTGTGAATTGGGGGACAAAAAATAATAAAAACATCAGAAAATAAAGTTATAAACCAAAACAAAGCCTATTTTTCCAAAATTTTTATTTAAAATTAAATGAATAAAGATTAAGATTTCCTTAGCTAAATACCTGAATTAAAAGAGAAAGAAACAAATGAGAGAGAGAGAAAGAGACAGAGAGACAGAGAGACAGAGACAGAGAGACAGAGACAGAGCACCAGGGATAGAGAGGGAATTAGAAGCAGTCTTTTGCCTTTCACACTGCTGACTTGATTTCTCCCTGGCTATCCTGCATGGTTTCCCAAACCCCTAAAGAAGTGTTCCTTACTTTCAGAGCCAGGAGTCTGAGCACAAGTCGTGTTCCCCACCCCAATAAAAGGTTAACAAAATTGAAATAAATTATATAAGAAATGAGAGTTTAGAAATCACAACTTATGCCTTTGAAAGACAAAACATTTTCTTCCAGAAGTTATCTTCCTCTTTACTTATGCAATTACCTGTGTTTATGTTATCATCTATCCCAGTTCCTTCAAGGTCTCTGATTTGCTATATTTTATGCAAATATGCTTATGTAAGAACTCATCTTTTATATTGTGTATGACCTACAAAAATGAGACTTTGTAGTAGATCCAATGGCTTTTGGTTATCTAGTGTATCTACATTTACTTCTTCCTTGACATTAACTTGAAGATAATTTATTCTCTTTCCTAGTATGTCAGACAAAGATTCTGTCAACTGATGTCATTGCTGAAGACTTGTGAAATTAAAATGTGACTCTGTCTAGAGATAGACATACATTTTGACACATTATATTGGCTTTCTCCCTTTCACAGAATAATTTAATACTAATCATTTACAGGCTTCATAGATAATTATTCTTATATAAAACTTTATTTTGCTGAATAAATTCTTGTTCCAGTATACTTAACAAAATAAATGTATTATATTCTATAGAGATCATGCATTTATTTGGCTCAGTGGCTTTTGATCACAAAATTTTCCAGAGGTTCTAATCAGAAGGAGTAGTGGTTAATAAATTCACACATTTATTTAAGTTGAAAAGTGTTATTATCTCTTAGGGTGAAAATAAACAGTATTTTAGTAAAACTAAAACCATTCTGGTTTGAGGATCCTTAATTTATGCTATGGGTATTCACATGAAGAATACTTTTATAATTATTTTTACATTTTATTTTTTTATTATTCATAGTTGTTCCAAATATATGATTTTCAACACCCGTCTCCTCATCATGTCAACCTCCAGCTCCATGAGTATTCCCAGAGTCCCTCTACTATCTTTACCCACCAACTCTATTGTCCCAGCCTATTGGCATCATACAAGTTTCAAAAGGCACCATTTGAAGCATGGGATCATGATTTCATTGTTGTTGACTCAGTGGTTCGGACATTTATTTCTGTCCTTTTTTAATATAACTAGTGCATCTTAGTCCTCTTGACCCCTGCCACCCATTATTTCACAAATGTTTTCTCCTCTATTCAATTTATTTTTTTCTTCTCACCATTTAAACATGAGCTCCTTTATGCACTTATTCTAAGTACCATGTATAAGTGATATCCTATAAGTATCCTTCTGGCTTACTTCTTTTAACATAATTATTGCATCTCTATCTCTGTTGCAGCAAATTATATCATTCTTTATATCTATGTAGTATTCCATTGTATACATGCACCATAATTTCAAGATCCAGTCATCTGTTGATGGACATCTAGGTTGATTCTAACTCTTAGCTATTGTACTCAGTGCCGAAATAAATAGAGGTGTGCATTCAACCTTTTAAATGAATGTTTTTCTCTCCTGGGGATAGATATCCAAACCTAAAATATCTGGGTCATATGAAATATCAATTCTGAGTTTATTGTGAACCCTCCATAATGTTTTTATAGGGGCTGAATTAGAGAGCATTCTCACTATCAGTGGATGAGAGTGCTTCTATTTCTTTTACCACATACCTGCCAACACAAATTATTTCAATTATTTTGATATGTGCCATCCTCACTGTTGTATGATGACATATTTTAAATTTAGTTAAGGTCCAGATAATTACTTGTCATAGATATGAACATTGAATCATTAATCACTGCTAGTAAGTATATATAATTAATATACTATAAATCTGAAACAATTTTTAAATCAATATTTACAGCAAGAGAGATAGTATAATGGAAAGGTGCTTGCCTTGATGGAATTGACCCACATTCAATCCCATTTACCATATATGGTCATCATGTCCACTAGTTGTGATCTTTGAGTGTAAATTTATCAATAAGTTCTGAGAACAGCCAAGTTGATCCCAAAGCCAAAGACAAAATCAGTACTTAAACTTTTGTTTCTCTGATGCTGAATGAAATAAGATAATTTAAAAAAATATTTTATGTTGAACTATTTGCCCTTAAATAATTTATTTCATCATATTATACTCTAAAGAAAAATATTATTATATATAATTTTATATTCTATATTATATTTATAATGTATATTATTTATTCCCAGTATAATATAAATTATAATTAGTAATCTATATAATTATGTATTATTCTGCTTGTTTTTTTTGTTTTGTTTTGGGGGGGCCACACCCAGTGATGCTCAGGTGTCACTCCTGGCTATGCACTCAGAAATCGTTCCTTGCTTGGGGGAGCATATGGGACACCAGGGGCTCAAACCTTGATTAAGGTTTGACACCTTACCAATATTATTCTGTTTTATATATAATTGTAATTAGTAATGTATTACTCTCACATTTTTTAATTTAATACATCTCATATACATAAATATATTTAGGACTCTAATGTACCATCTGGTATTACATGGTACCTGCTGTGCAGAGTCATAAAATAAGACAGGCTACTGACTGATAATTAGAAACAATTTATTTGAGGTGCATTTACCTTATATATTCTACTGGCATGGTCTATGTGATTAGGTTTAACATGGTTAATCAAAAGGGGACTTACAATATTTTTCATACTATAAGACACACTTTTTTGCCCCCAAAAAGATGGGAGAAAATGTCTGTGCCTATTATGGAAGGAATGCCACCTGGATCTGAAGCCTAAGCAGGGGAGGAAAGCAGACACTAACCACTTGACCTCCTCAGTGTGATGCCCCCTATATTATGCAGAAATACCACATAGTATGAGCAATCAGGCTATTCTGTTATAGTTTATTAAACATTCTGGTACACCATTTGCTTCAGAATATTTTTTTCTTGTTTTCCTAGTCTAAAAAGTACATGTTCTCTTATGGTCAGATGCATCTTAGAGAAAAAATACAGTAAGAGGAATTTAATCAGGAGGTTTTTAGAAGAATAGGGACAAAATCATGAATTTTTGCCTGCTGTAAGGAGAGAATAACTTGATAAGTGAACATCCTAAAGTCTCTTTCTGGATGTAGATATTTATGTTGGGATCAGTGAAATCCATATGTAGTGGGCCAATATCACCTCAGAAAAGCTGTTTTCTGAGTCTTTGTTGTAGTTACTAGAGGTTTCTCACAGTCAGCTAATCCCAGAAAGTAGGGCTACAGTCATGTCTGAATCTCAACATCCTGTGATTTTGTGACAATTATTGCTGTAAACTTTGAGTCTATACATAGCACAAACATAACTTATATATCAGTATATATATATTTTTGTTTTGGTGTTTGGGCCACACCTGGCGGTGCTCAGTTATTACTCCTGACTCTGTGCTAAGACATACCTCCTAGCAGGCTTTGGTGACCCTGTGGGAAAACGGTAATCGAACCCAAGTTCATCCTGGGTAGGCCACATGCAAGGCAAACGCCTTAACGCTGTACGATAGCTAGGGCCCCTATATATACTTCAATATAAATCATTTGCCAGCACATAACTTCTCTAAATGTAACCACTCAACTTTAATTTTAGAATGTGAAGTTTTACTCAGTTAAATAATTCTTAATCAATTCTAAATAGGGAGGAAGGTATGCTTCAAAAGTTGTAGCCTGAACTTACACACATATATGTTACTGTGTGTGTATTTTTAATTAATATACAAGTTTATTGTTCAACATGGCTTACACACATAATTTACATAAAAGGGCAGTGGCTAAATTGAGTACAATTCTGTGCATCAGCTTAACAACTGTGACTGAAGATTTATAGAAAGAAAACTCTGAATTACTATGAAAAAGAAATAAAATGTTCAAAGATACAGGCATTCAGAAACTTTCATGAATTTGAAAGATCAGTATTTTCAAAAGAGCAGTCCTGCTTAAAGCATTATATAGAATGAATGTAGTGCCTAGAAATATATGCATGACATTGTGTAAATCAGTGGATCAAATGCTGTTTAAATTTAAATGGAGCATTAAAATATCCAGAATAACCAATGGAATTTTAGGAAAAAAGAAACTAGGAGGCTTTTTTTTAATTCAAAGAATATATACTATTTTGAAAGATAATATATTATATAGAATATAGTATATTTTATTATAAATGAAATAATGTAGTTTTTATATCTATTATTCCATATTATTTATTTTCTGAAATAGTTTCTACATTTTTATTTAATTTCCCTTAATGAAACCATGTTCTGAATAGTGTGTACCTTTCTTTTAATATAGTTGTGAAAATATATATATATTTTTTTTAGTTTTTTTTGGGCCACACCCGGCAGTGCTCAGGGGTTACTCCTGGCTCTCTGCTCAGAAATAGCTCCTGGCAGGCACGGGGGACCATATGAGACACCGGGATTCGAACCAACCACCTTGGGCCCTGGATCGGTTGCTTGTAAGGCAAACGCTGCTGTGCTATCTCTCCGGGCCCATGAAAATATTTTTTGAATTTGCATTTCTATTTGTAAGAATCAACTTGAAAACCTGAGTTTAATTGTTCTAAGAGGTAGTTAAATTGCATTTTGCATATGTCTATATTTTAAAAACTCTGGAGGCCATGCATTTTTGTGTGGTGGTTAGTAGTGGGTAAATCAATTGAATTGTTATATGGGGTCTCATTAATTAGATGCAAAAATGTGTACTGTCTCATTTTCACCATAAAAATGCTCTGAAAATCAACTATTTATGTTTTTTCATTTTGAAACTATTTATATGTAATATTTCAAATACATGTCCTAATCTAAGCTAAGGATAAATGCTTATATGTAAAGTATAACTATTTCCATTAATTATTACTGTACTTATTACCATCATATTAAAAAGGCACTCATTTTAATCTGTTTTAATGTCTTATAATTCTACGGAATTGTAGTGAAGTAGTTCTACTGTAGAACCATAGAGATTAGAGAAATAAAGCAGGAAAACATTGATTGAGGTCCACTGTGATTAATGCCTTAATTAAGTGCAATACGGTATTAATCAGAGGATCAAAATCTTTAGGTTTTCTTCTTTATTTATTTTTGTTATTTGCTGTTATTGTTATGCATCATGGGAGTCTTACTTGTGTTGCTCTAGGGCTGTTGCTCTACTTACTTAAATTCATGAGTTCTAACCCAAGGCTGTCATGTTTAAACCATAGCTGTGTAAGCACCACATTTGTGGTTGAGTGCTCAGACTTATGGTTGGTTGTAGTATGCTACAGATTATGTCAGAAGCTAGATTGTATTAGATATCCAACTTCCTGGCACAGATGAGCAAGATTGTAAGTCTACCATATCCCCAAGTCCCAGAATCATTTCTTACATTACAATTGGTATAAAGATCTGGTGAAATAATAGAATATTTTCAATGCATATAAATCTTACACACCATTAGCATTCAGTTACTTTAATTTCCTCCTCAGATTAGTACTGTGGAAATAAGTAAAGGTTGAAAAACAGTTGCTTAATTGGACAGACGTATAGGACAGAAAATCAATAGAGAGGCTATTCAAGAAATAGTAGAATTCTTGAAAACTATTAGATAAGTAAAAAATAAAATACTTATTTATGCAGAACATATTGATAAAAGCTATAAGTATCTTTACATAAAATATTATGGATAAGCAACATTTTGAAATTATCTCCCAACATTAAATATTTTATCTATTTTTTATATTAGAACTCTTACTTAAATTATGTCAAAATTCTTTTGAGACTTCTAACATAACCAAGTACCTACAAATATATTTCTCACCCTTGACATTTAAAATATATTGTACTATTTCAATTAAAATAAACCAAAACACATGCTTTCATTAGGAAATATAAATTTTATTAGACCATATAAATTAAAATAAATAAGATTTTGCAGGAGATTTAGGGGTAAGAGTGAAGAATATTTTAATGTTTGCGGAAGTTGGGTGGTATATACTAAAATTCCACTAACAATGTTATTCTTGGTTTTTATTTGTTTGTTTCGACTACACCTGATTATTTGGTATGAATTTTCTCAGAGAGTTCAGTGTTAGTGCCTGTGTTATTTCACTGGTCCAGCACTGCTAATGACCACCAGGACCATACCTTAAGGTGCCCAGGTGCTTCAGATCTACAACAATGGAAAATTTTCACTTCTGATACCTGAGATATCACTAAACATTGTTCATTATTTTGCTCCCTCTCTACTCATTGGTTTCCCTAAATTTTCTTCCCCAGATAAATCAGTACCTTGCATTTCTTTCCAGTTATCCATCATTACTATTTTGCAATATGAGTGGTGTGATTTAAAGCGATATGCATTCAGTAACCAACTGATTCACTCTCTCTGTTTTATATCAGGGATTCTTGAAATTTTCCCACTTAGATCCTATTTTGATATCTGATGGGCAAGCATTGCCCAAACACATCAGATTCATTAATTGGCTGATTTTTCATTCTTTTTCCTTGTTGCATTTTTAGAAACCGTTTACTATTGCCAAATTTTCAGTAACGTCACATTCAGTGATGCAACTTCATTTTAGCAATGGCCCACAATTTAAAAAGGAAGGTTTTAGGTGATCCTTTTCTTGTATGACTTCACAAGAATCTTCATTGTCATTCATTTAATTTGGTTAGTTCAATTTTTATTTTAAGAATTTTGAGAGCACCAGAAGATAGCACAGTAGGTAAAGCACCTGCTTTGCACATGGCCACCCCTGCACCAACCTGGTTTCAATCTCTGACATTTCGTATAATTCCCAGAGCCTGCCAGAAACAATTTTGATTGCAGAGCCAGGAATAAGCCCAGAGCACTGCTGGGTGTGGTCAAATTTTTTTTGTTTGTTCTATATTCTCACTTAATGATATAAATTGGATTGAAGCAGTGCCCTATGACTTTTTTTTGAATTTCTGTGATATCTATTATATCTTTACTCCTTTCACACACATTTGATTTCTCCCAATGTCACTTTAATGAAAGCTAAGAGTATGATCATTTATTAGTTTGGTTTTATAATTTTTTGTATAGTCATCTTTAGTTCACTATAATTTTCTTTGGCTCTAATTTCCATTACCACTTTCATTCTACTGATTTTAGCTTTTATTTATTTCTAGTGACTTTTAAGTATTTACCAGTTAACATACTTCAGGTTTTTAATGTTTTTCTTGATATTAAATTCCTTAGTACTAAATTCGTAGTACTCTTTTACTTAATTTGCTGTCTCATGTTTTTATCATTCCTATGTTCAGATTTATACACATTTGTGGTTTTAAAATTATTTCTTTGATTTCCTCACTTATCCAATAGTTGATGAGAAACATGTGATTTAGTTTCCAACATTAGAGTATTTTACAACTTTTTTTTTAAGTTTGATAAAAATATGTATTTTAAGATACACATAACATTTTGGATATAATGATTTTATTGTTTTAATATATCAGTGTAGTACATTTTGGAGGATGTTAACTATTCAATGAAGTATGCATATTAAATTTAGGGTGATGAGCCTTGTGATTGTATATAAACTTATCTTTATTAATTATTCATTTAATACTGTTGTTGATTTTTTTGTTTACTTGACAGGTGCCTTGATGAGAGTTGGATGCAAATGCTATTATTATGTTGCTGACAATATATCTATTAATTCTGTTATTATTTTATATACTTGATTTTACTTAAGTTGACACAGATATGTTAATGATCATTAGCTTTTCTTAATAAATGTATTCTTTAATACACATCTAAATTCCATTCCTGTCTTTTGTTAGTTATGTCTTTACACATTTTATGAAGCTAACATTACCCTTATGCTTCCAAAGATAAGAATATAAAGAACAAATAATAATGGGCTCCAATAAGTATGATGATACAAATACAATAATTCTCAACACAATCTTAGCAAACTCTATCAATATATTATAATTCTCACCCTGCACAATGAAGTAGGATTTATTTTAAGCTGTAAGTATAATTCAGTATATAAAAGTTAATGTAAGAAATTAATGGAAAAAAGCTGTTGATAAAAATAAGCCTTCAATTATAATAAATTATTCTCAATAAAATTGGATGTAATATGAGACAGAGCAATAGTAGGGAGCTTGCCTAGCATGAAAATGAGCTGGCCTTGATCCCTGGTATCCCATAGGTACACTTAAGAATAGCTAGGAGTCATATCTGAAACCAGAGCCAGGAGTATCCCTGATTATCTCCAGGTGTGGCCCCAAAGTTTAATAAATATAAGATATTGGAATTGAAAAAAATTACACTAATATAAGAAGATCATTGTAATAGTATATTTAATTTTTAAAAAAATTTCCTCTAAATTAATTAGTCTAGGAAATCTATTCATTAACATTAATCAAAAGAATTATTAATATTTATAGCAGGCATGGAATAAAATTGAGAGATTCATATTGGGATAAGTAAAACCATCACTTTTTGCAGAATACATATTTTATATATAAAATCTAAATATTCCACTTAAAATATTATGAATTATTTAACAATAAAGTAAAATGAAAGAATATATCATTGCTATGTAAATTGCTGAATCATTTGCCTATATACACAATAGAAGATAATGGAAAAAATGTTTTAGATCCCATTAATAATTTCATCAAATATTATTTATGAAAAGTTTTAACTAAGAAGTGGAAGTCTTATATGTTAAATATATATGCCAATTTTATGATAAATTTTAGAAGACAGAAAAATATAGAAATATATTTTTTATGTACTAGAAAGATTTACATTGTATAATTACAATTCTGACTAAGATTTTACAGTGTCAGTAAAATTTCTATAAAATTCTAATTAAGGGGGCTGGGAAAATTCTAATTATACTTTTCAAGGAAATATGACAAATATTATTGAAAATCTTTGAAATTATAAAATATGTCCCAGTAGTTCAGGTGATATTGAGAAAGAAAATAAACATATAGTCCTGACTTAGACTATTGTAAAAAGCTATTATAATATATGTCATACTATCAGGATAAAAAAAACTATAATACATATCAATGGAAATGAATTTGGAGACCAGAATTAAATTCCTACACCTGTGGACAGTCAAATTTTGATAAAGAATTTATAATCATAATAGATAAGTTAATTGTCTTCAATAATGCTTGCACATATACACAAATTCAAAAATGGAACTGGATGACCCTCCAAAACACTGCTCACACACATTAACATAAAACAATAAAAATTTAGTGTTGCACGAAACCTAGAAATCTTTGGTTAAACTCTACTGAAAAAAAAAATAGGCCAAATGATGTGGAGCATCATTTCATATGCCTTTTGACTATCAGTATTTCTCATTTGATGACAATTCTCTACCAGTGCCTTATATATTATAATAGAAACCATTTACTAGAGGGGTATTGTTTCTTAGAAGTGCAATGGTCTAAATGAGAGTTTAATGTAATACTCTGGGCCTCAGAATATATCAAATAGAAGAACTAAATGTGAGTGGAATAGGAGAAACACAAATATGAAAGGATGGGGTCAGGGGCCAAGCAATCTCAGGTGCATTGGTAGTGTTAATAAAAGGACAGAACTCAATATTCAAGACAAAGATAAAAACAATGAATCAAAATGTTTATAGATTCTTTACTAAATTAAGTATTATGGCATTTGCAAATATGAGAACTTGGTTTTTCCTCTCCTATCTGTATGCACTTAATATCATTTTCTTGTCTAATTTTTATGGAAAGTATGTGCAGTATGATATTTAATTAAAGTAATGAGAGTGAGGAAACTTGTGTCTGATCGTATAGAAAAGGCTTGTAGGTTTTCTCTTCTGAGTATAATGCTAGTAGTGAACTTGTGGTAAATGATTTTGACTATATCGAGGCAACTTTTTTTAATTTTCATTTTTGAGAGTTTTTTTTATCAGAAATGGGTGTCGGATCTTACCAAATGTATATGCATCTTATCTGCAAATATCTTTGTTTGATTTTTGGGCCACAGCCAGTGATGCTCAGGGGTTACTCCTGGCTATGCTCTCAGAAATTGCTCCTGGCTTGGGGAACCTCATGGGACGCCAGGGGATAGAACCATGATCCCTTTTAGGTTAGCACATGCAAGGCAAACACCCTACTGCTTGTGCCACCACTCTGGCCCCATCTGCAAATATCTTACCTGAAAATGTCTTAACTACATTTAATAATTTGTAATATGATTTTTTACTCTTTTATATTGTATAATATATTGATCACTACTGGATATGCAAACCCTCTCTCACTCCCCCAAAAAAAGGAAAGTGAGAAGAATCCTTAGGAAAAATATGAACACATGCCTATTTTCTCTTCTTTTTTATTGTGAATTCTACTCCAGTAGAATGATGCATAGAATTAGATAACTTATCATCATGTAAAGTAACCAACTTTGTCATGCAGATATTTTGTGACCATAAATGGCAATGTATCATACAGACATTGTATTCAATAGGTCCCAGTGCTTTCTATTAAATTTTCAGAAAATGAATCCATAACACCTTGTTGCAAGGGACTCATAGTATAATAAATTGCATTCAGAAAATATAGCTCTAAAAAAGTGAAAGAAGAAAATTGTGGAGATGCCCACATTTCTAAAAAACGGCAAAAAAAAAACAAATCTTAATATTCTGATGAGAATATGACTTGTGTTGTGAAGCAAAATGTATAACTAACTTCTTGAACATTTTAGTTAAAAGTTATAGTAATTAAGGTCAAGAGAGACAGTTCTGTGGATAGGAAAATTGCACACTAATTATTTTTTTGACTCCCACCCTTCCATTTGGTTCCCTCAGCCTTTCAAGTTTGACTTCTGAATGCAGAGTCAAGTCAAGAGTAACCCCTGAGAAGTATCAGGCATTTTCTCTTAAATGCTCAATAGGAGAACTAAAAGCAGAATGTTTTGGCAGTATAGAATGATTTTAATATGATTTTCTTTATAAATGAAAAAGATAATAAAATATAGTCAATGATTTATTTTTGTTTTATTTTACTATTTCATCCTTTCTGCTGTTAGTGACCTACTTCAATCCAGCCACAGGTGAGAAATGAATGCCATGACTATTTCTGTTATCCCTTTCAACCCAGCATTATCTGGTCACCCACCTTGACCACCAGTCTCATGAAAGATGTGTGTGCTGTGAAAAGAATATTGAATGGGTGCTCTCCAATTTATTATTGCTCACAACACAAATTGTGTCATAATCTGAATGATGGTGAGGCTCAGACAGGCAAAATAGTGTAGTGTGAGTTTTGTTTACTTGGGTGAAAAGGCCCCAGGGTTGAGTAAAAGAAAGTCAATGGTTTCCAAAATTGTGAATTCTGTCTCATTGCCTTACAATATCCCACCCTTGGCCATATAAATCTGTGCATACTTGGCTGCAACAGCCTTTTCCTAGAACTATCATTTCCAGATTGGAATGGTAATAGGCATTCTAACCACTCCTGTGTCTTGGATGTATAGATAAACCACTCTCCTATATCAACATTATAACTGAAGCCCAGACTCCTACTCTGCTCCCACCTTTCTTATATTTCTCATTTTCTTCCTTCTCACCTTGAATTCTTTTTTTTCTCTGCCATTAATTTTAGGCAATCTAATATCTCTCTGGCTCCTCACATTAAGTTCTTGTAAATAATTTCAATATAACCTATTATGGATTAAATGCAGAGAAAATTCATTTTCATATTGATTAATGGAGTCACAGGTGGTGGGATTGAAGGAAGAAATAGTGTATACTTATACACCTGTTATAAACAAATTCACAATTTTATACCGTATTTAACAATATGAGCATGTGTTTATGTAGTAGCTAACTTGAAGTACATTTATGATACATCTTCATTAAAGGATAAAGAAAGAAACCCAGGTACCAGAGCAGATTGAAATAGCAGTCACATAGCCATAGAAAAAGAAGAGTCTTGTCCTGTGAACCTGGTACTTTCAAGAACAACCTTCTCCCTCTAAACTTAAGTCCATGAAGATGAATGACTCTACCTCTAAACAGCCACAGTCGCTCCCTTCCAACTGGGCATTTGATTCATGTTTGTTTGACTTCACTGATCTAAATCCAATTTGGTGCATATCCAACTGACCTCGCTGACTCTCTCCAGAGTGCAGCTGTTCTGTATCATGTTGGGGAGAAGGAAGAAGAGGAATCTGGGATCCTGTGGTGTGCCTTGTCCTCATTTCCACATCTGCAAATCCGCTGAGCACACCAGGATCCTTCTTAGCTTAAGGTTTGGAGATGCCTGTAAATTAACAGGCAGTGAGTGCCAGGCAGTTCGGAGCGAAGATACCTCTGGGGAGTCCTGGTGCTTGCTGATTGTATCATGCATAATTTCAATCCCATACTGTCAGGGAAAAAGCTATGATGTGATTCAAGGCTGAATTACACATGTCTCTTTATACTCAGAGAAAACGCACAAGCCTGCATATTTTAAGTGCAATTTCCATATTCATCTAATTTTCCTACTCAGAGCCCAAGTGAAAAAAAAACATTTTGGTGACACTAGTGACCTTAAAACTAAAGGTCAATGAGAAATTATCTATAAATATGAGGTCTCTCCTAATATTTTATAGTATTGGTTCAAAATAGCATCTCTAATATGGAAGCTTTGTTTTCTATTAAATGTTGAACAAAGGAGAAAAGTAAGTTTGTTATGGAAGTTTTTAAAATACAACTTATCTTCAAAGCAGTTTATTGAAAGACAAAATAAATTTGGACTTTGTCTAATAAATATGTACATATGCAAAGCTGGAAGGAAGGCAAGATAGGAAAATAATTGAACTTATGTGAAATATATTTTATTATCATATATATTGCTTTTGAGAGCATTGAAAATCACTAAAGAAAAGATGCCGACTCGAAAGTCATGGACATAAATATAAATTTAAACAGAAATCATCCATTTTATGAAAGACTCAAGTTTTTGTTGTCTATTTGTATTTCTCGAGTCAGGTGCTCAGGCGATTCCTGGTTCTGTACTTAGAGAGCACTCTTGGTGGGTTTGTGAAATAATATGCGGTGCTAGGGAGTGGACCAATGCAGGCCATGAGCAAGGCTATGGAACTCCACACCCCATCTAACCCTGGAAAAACAGTCTAGAGCAGGGGAACCACATAAAATAAACCAGGCCAAGCTCGAGAAGCTGAAATGAGTGTGTTAAGAGAGCTTTCAACTTCCCAAACCAGCCATTTTTATTCCATTCAATCTACCTCCAATCTGTGGATGTGTCCAGGATTGAGCAGAACTATTCTAAGTGAGTTTTTTACATGTCAAAGGCCAGGGTGAAGGGCTGAGTGTGCAAGAGCAGAAGCCTTTGCATAGGAATAAAATAAAGTGTGTCTTATACAAGACAAGCACACAGGGGCCGGAGAGATAGCATGGAGGCAGGGCGTTTGCCTTGCATGCAGAAGAACGGTGGTTCGAATTCCGCATCTCATATGGTCCCCCGAGCCTGCCAGGAGAGATTTCTGAGTGTAGAGCCAGGAGGAACCCCTGAGCAATGCAGGGTGTGACAAAAAAACAAACAAAAAAAATGACAAGCACATGACCTGCTACATTGATATCTAATAATTAAAAATTATTATAATTAATAATTAGAGTTTCTAATCTTATTCACAAGTTTGTATATTACTATAATGGCAAGAACAGACTTATATGTTGTATAATAAAGCATTTATAAGATTGTAATTATAAGCTAATTTTTACTATATGCAAAACAATATAATTTTGTTTGCATCACTATAGCAATTATAGAGAATATTGGGCAAACTAAGTTAAGTTCTTTGACTTGTTTCTATATTCACTGGAGAAATTCTACTTATAGGGTAACTAAATAAAGAGGTCACTTTTATGCAGATTGTAGTAAATATTCCATATTTTTGGGGGGATCACACCCAGTGCCACTCAGGGGTGACTCCTGACTCTGTGCTCAGAAACTGTTCCTAGCAGTCTCAGTGACCATCTGAATTTCCAGGATGCAAACCATCATCTGTCCTGGATCGCTGCATGCATACAAGGCAAATGCCCTACCATTGTGCTATCTCTTGGGCCACAAATATTTTATATTTTATTGTTATATTTTGTTTTCTTTTGTTATTAATAAAAATCATTGAATTAAAAAACATGGATTACAAAATTATCTATAGTTGATTTTTAGGCATATCACATTTCAATACCAATGCCAGCACCTTTGTCAAATCCTATCACTAGTGCTCACAGACTTCATTATCCCACAACACCCCAAATAACCACTTCATCTTGGCATCCACTAATCATACCACCTTGAAAGGCACATTAAAGTATTTTTTAGTTTCAATCTCATGATTTCAGTGTGATTGAGTCTGCTTTAGATAAATAACTATTTCACTCTCCCAGCTTGCAATTTAACTAACTTCCAGATACTTCCAGAATTTACAAATATAATGACCCCTCATGATTTTCCTTTCTGATTATCTTCCTTCTCTTTTTTAAGTAAAAACAAAAGTTCAGAGGTCGAAGCAGTGGCACAAGTGGTAGGGCATTTGCCTTGCCTGTGCTAACCTAGGATGGACCACAGTTCCATCCTTGGCATGGAACCCCCAATATGGTCCCCCAAGCCAGGAGTGATTTCTGAGCGCATAGCCAGGTGTAACTCCTGAGAGTCACCAGGTATGGCCCAAAAACCAAAATAAATAAATAAAAATTAATATTATTTATTAATTAGATAAAGCAAACTGGGCAAGCCCACTATCTTTGGTCATTCAGAAAAACATTTGAAAATTCAAGAATAATTAAACAGAATATTTCTTCTAATGTTCTTAATTCATTTGCTTTCCTTAATTTTTCTGTTATTTTGCTCCCTACTACAACTATTTTATATACCACAGATAAGTGACATAATACTGTCTTCTCTTCTGGATTACTTAATTCAACATGGTCTCTTCCAATAAAACAGGTCGCTGTAAATTGTAGAATCCATTGTTCCTGGCGGTTGCATAGTATTCTATTGAGCTTTAAACCATAAAAACAAACAAACAAACAAACAAACAAAACCCTGATATGCATGGAGTGTCTGCAGAGATTAGTGGAAAAGCAATGGGGTTGGACCATTGTCCTGGCAGCAGTCGTAGGAGAGTTCTGTGTGTACAGCCGCCAGGATTTGAGCAGGGACGGGAAATTGTAAAATAAAAATCCACGAGTGGTGAGATCACCCCCGAACACTGTGTTTCTAACTCTTAGGCATATGGAGCTGATGAAGCAGGGTGGCAGCAAAGAAATAATACACCAAGCAATCAGGAAAGAATCATCGTAGTCAGTCTGCTTTTCACTTCATGGCCTTTTCTGCCACATGCTCCCTCTCCCCCAGGCAAAGCCAGAACTGCTGTTTTTATTCAAACCAACTCCCAATTCCAGGAGAGGAAAGTTCCAGTAAGACACAAAAATATCTATCCAGTGGGCTTTTACATCTCAAAGGAAGAGGCTCCTGGAGAGAGGAAGTTGGAGAAACACCTCTATTTAGGATTGTAGCCAATGTCATTTTAAAGGGAATTGCCCTGGCTGTCTCTCAAAGGTCCTCATTGATTTCATCGATTCTTTGAATTTAAGTTGTTGATTTCTCCTATAATTTTTTGATTTTTTTCTCTTTCTACTACCTTTTGGGTTTGTTTGCAAACATGTTTCTTTTTATTTAAATTATATATTTAAAGAAAATGTATCACGTTGTTGACATAACTGATCATAATGCATTTGTTTTAGGATGTCAGGAAGCAAAGTTATTAGGAAATAGAAAGAGAAAAGAATTTAAAAAAATGGAAAAAGGAGGGGAGAGAGTTTATTAGCAGTTATATTTTAAAAAATTATTTTATCACTAAAGGGACAAGACATGTTTGCTTTTTATAAATGCATATAGTTTAAGTTTGAAGTTTCCCTAAGCTTACAAGGAATCCCGTTTTGTGACCTTCAGTGCCACAGGCTAGCATTGGCCAAAAGAGATAAGAACCTGGCTCTATACAAGGAGGGCAGTATACGCCCAATTTGCTCATGCTTTCTGTTAACTTTGCTTGCAAAACTTTTAGTAAGGTGGAGTAAGAGTAAGGTGGCCACCCCCACCTCCAGCCTTTAAGGTAAAGAAATGGAACCTTAAGTTTAATATTTTTCTGTAGGATAAAAACGTAACTTTTAGTGGTGGTCTGTTAAGTTTTAGCAATTGTCTCTGTGTAACTTTTAGTGGTGGTCTGTTAGGTTTTAACGATTGTTTCTTGTTTGCTAAATATCTCTTTCTCTTAACTGAGTTGTGCTGTATTCCTAAGTAACATGTAACGAACGGAATACTACTTCGTGACATGTGCTGTCCCTTTGGAAAAGTACTCTATAAAAACACTGCTTCAGTAATGGTTCGGGTCTTTGCTCTGGGGTTCATCCCTGGGCACTGACTCTGGTGCCACTGGCACCAGAAAAGAAATCACTCATTGCAAATTTGCACGGCTTCCGACTCTCCTTGAAACTCTGGAGACACCGAGACGCCGCTCGAGAGACGGGGACTGATCCCCGCACCCCAACATCACCAATAAAAACATTAATCCAATAGCCGAAGGTTTAGTATGCTTCCATTTTTTTTTATCTCCAGAGATGGGAAATACACTAAAAAAAAAGAGGATGTATGTGTGTGGCAAGTGTTGTTTGCCTAGACTCTAGGCACAGCAAAATATGGAAAAAATTGGGAAGAAAGACCTGTGGTCTTAAAACAGGGAGATCTTACCCCCAAAGTACTTTGGCATAAGACCAACTCAAGACTCCAGGTATGCTCGGTTGTTCAACGCCTTCATTCTCGGTGGTCAGCTCTTCAGTCTCACAGTTATTGAGATGTGTTTTAGGCTGTTGATATAGACTCTCTTTTTTCTTCATGTAGGCCTGCAATGCTATGAACTTTCTTCCATAATATAAATTTTGCTGTATCTCATAGATTTTGTAAGCATGAGTCTCCATTGACATTACTTTCAAGAAATCTTTTTATCTCTTCTTTGTTTGTTTGTTTGTTTGTTTGTTATAATCTAGCAGTTGTTAATCACTGTTTTGTATAGCCTCCATGTTTTGGAAGCTTTAAACATCTTTGTTGTGGCTCATTCTACTTTCATGGAATTATGTTCTGAGAAGATATGCATTCAATGTGTGTACAATGTATATATTTAGAAATAATATATGTTAGTTATGCCTTAATATGGCATCAATCTTGGTTAAGACCAATAATTAATAGAGTGTGCCATATATATATATATATATATATATATATATATATATATATATATATATATATATATATACACATATATATCCTAGTTCTTTTTTCTTTTTTTTTCGGGGGGGGGGGCAAACCCGGTGATGCTCAGGGGTTACTCCTGGCTATGTGCTCTGGGGGACGCCAGGGGATCGAACCGTGGTCCATCTTAGGCTACCAAGGGCAAGCCTTACCATTATGCCTCGACTCCAGTGCTCAAATCCTAGTTCTTTAAGCTCTTGTATCTTTACTGATATTCTGGTTTATCTATCTATTAGTAAAAAATGAGTGTTAAAGTCTCCTACAATTACCATGTTTCTGTCAATATGGGTTTTTTTTGGGGGGGGGCCACACCCGGCAGTGCTCAGGGGTTACTCCTGGCTGTCTGCTCAGAAATAGCTCCTGGCAGGCATGGGGGACCACATGGGACACCGGGATTCGAACCAACCACCTTTGGTCCTGGATCGGCTGCTTGCAAGGCAAACGCCGCTGTGCTATCTCTCCGGGACCTGTCAATATGTTTTTATTGTTTTATTATCGGAAGCTTTATGAACTCACTGGGCCTTTATTTGTTACATAAATGTTGATAGTAGTATTTCTTAATCTATTGTTCCCTTAACCAATATGTCCATCACTGTGTTTAATTACTTTCTTTATATTAGATGTTACCCTGATATGTATGGCCCAACATTTTATTTTTCATGGCTGTATGACTTTTTTCTACCCTTTCACTCTGAATATGTATTTATCCTTCAGGATTAGGTGTGTTTTCTCTAAAGAGCTGATGATTCGATTTTATTTCCTATTCTGTCCAGCTTTTCTGTGCCTTTGTATTAACGTTTAGCCCATTAAAATTAAGAGAGATTTATGATATATAGGATGTATTGCCATTTTTGTTTATGTAGATAGTTTTGAAAAACTCATGTTACTGGTAGTATTTCAGTAATTCTTGGAGAACTGGTTTAGTCATTGAAAATGCTTCCAGTGTTTTGTCTGAAAGCTATCTAAATGACAACTCTGCAGGTCAGTATACTCTATGTTTGAAATGATTTTTATTCAACATTTTGAATATGTCATTTCACTTTTTCCTGCTTATAAGATATCATACAGAACATATATTACCATTCTTATGTTATTTCCCTTATATTTTCCTTTTGCTGCTTTATCTTTATCTTTGGATGTTATAATTTTGATTATTGCATGTATTGATGTTGTTTGTTTGAGTTTGGGAGTCTCTTTTCAGAGATCAAGAAGGTCCCTCCTTTTTCTACTATATGTCACATTTTACAATCTCTTCCATTCGTTTTTATCTATTTTCTTTTGTTACTTTATTTTTGGTGATGGTAAGTATTTTGTCTTCAGTATACTTGATAGAATTCTCCACATGTTGAATTCTGTTTGGTATGGTTGGCTATCACATTTATTTTTTGTTTTGTTTTTGAGCCACACCTAATGATGCTCAGAGGTTACTTCTGGCTATGCACTCAGAAATCGCTCCTGGCTTGGGGGACCATATGTTATGCCTGGGGATCAAGCCATGGTCCATCCTAGGTGAGTCATGTGCAAAGCAAACACCCTACTGCTGAATCGTCACACAAACCCTGATAGTGCATTTTGTTAACTCCTCCAAATCTATTTGAACTCTGATCCTCGGAGTCCTTTAATTCTTTTTGGTTGAATTATTCTTCTAATAGTTGCCTTATTACCATGGCCATTGCATGGAGCATGGCTTTTAGTTTCTCACCGATGATGGCTGAGCCTTTGCTTGGGCTTGATCATTTGGCTGAACTAGTGTTCCTTTCTACCAAGTCATGTAAATTCCATTGTTTCTTCATGATGTTTAAAGATTTGTGGGTGCTCTGATTTAAGATTCAGATTCTCCATGGTCTGAGGTGCGAACTGGATATATAAATATGTATAAGTCAGCATAATGTTACACTCATTCATCTGTTAATCAACAATGTTAGTGCCCTAACATGCTATCTAAAGTTCATACAGGAAAATACTTCATGATCTCATTTTTCTTAGAGGGTAATTGTGGAGGTATTTGGGGGGGTAATTATCAAACCCAGAAACACTTGGTCTTTGTGGGATCGAGGTAATGGAATTATTGAGCAGACATGCTAACCTCCATTTATTTTTGGTTTTGAGAGGTAAGTAGCGGTTCTGTGGCTTCCCAGTGCAGGGCGGCAAGGAAGAAGTGGAAAATGGTGGCAGCACTGTGGGGCACGTGTGTGGGGGGCAGGTGAGGAGTGGCTTTATATCTTGTCATAAATGTATCTGCACAGCTTAATTAAGGAAAACATCCAATAGTAAGGAGAAAGCCTTGAGTGCACCTAAATATCAAATGAGACGTCATCTGCGTTACACATTCCTGTGGTGTGTCCTGGAAAGTAAGCTGTGTACGGGATATGGAGTTTCCAGGGGCAGGGAAGCCAGGGAGAAATGGAAAGTGGCACAGTTATTCTATATTTTTAATAGCAGTAGACTAAAAGAAAATAATAAGCAATTGGTAATTTGGATTTTTTTATGAAATTTTGTATCTCATAAAATATATTGTCACAAAATTGCATTTAGAGTCTAATTTTATATGTGTGCTATTTTGTAAACAACATAATTTTATATATGGAAATAGAATATATGAATTTAATAATATATACAATATTTTCATTAAATGTCAATGGTTTACATTTCTGATGTCAGTGCATTTTTCAGACAAATGTGATTTAATGATTATACATCTTTAACTGCTGGTTTTATATCTTGTCATAAATGTATCTGCACAGCTTAATTAAGGAAAACACCAAATAGTGCAATATTTATGGTATAACCTAGATTTTTCTGAGAAGGATTTGATTATTCCAATGTAAAATGTAATGTTGATCAACTTCAGTTTCTACATCTAAAATTAAATATTCAGCCTTGGGTGACAGGCTTAAGACCCAATATTTTAGTAAGATTTTCAACTGATTTGTAGTTTTCATACACTTAAATAAAAGAAGAAAATAGTTACAACATATAAATTAATGTGCTTTCATTTTCATGTCTTTTATCCTGATTCAAAACCTCAGTCTTAATATGTTCCACCAAGCAACACCAAAAGTGATTATTACACATCAATCCATGAGTCTTTTTTTGTTTGTTTGTTTGTTTTGTTTTTCGGCCACACCTGTTTGATGCTCAGGGGTTACTCCTGGCAAAGCGCTCAGATATTGCCCCTGGCTTGGGTGGACCATATGGGAATCGGGGGGATTGAACCGCAGTTGCGATCTCTCCTTTGCTAGCACTTGCAAAGCAGACACCTTACTACTAGTGCCACCTCGCCAGCTCCCATGAGTAAGTCTTGAAATCATTTGCTATGATCCCACCTCCAACCAACCAAAAATTATTAAACCCACTGTGAGCAATTTGAGAATATAATACAACACAGGGTGAATACTATTACTGAGTACATATATACATTTTAGCAGCAGTTCTTAATTTGCTCCCACAAGACAATTAAATATGGAATGCTGCTAATAAAAGTGTGGAAATTAAATATTTTATAACATTATGAAATGAGATATCTTCTCATAAAACTCAAGTTTGAAAAGGGAATCTAGGGACACTGTGTTGTAACATTTTTCAAATAAGCATTTCAAGATATCTTGAATTCTATAACAAAAATTTTTTGAGGTATATACAGTGGCTGTCAGGTTAAAATGCGTGCATATATGTACGCATGATGAGCACAGGCACACACCCAAGACTAGAAATAAGCAAATGCATGTGATGTATTATATTTATATGATTCACTTATATGCTGTTAAGAAACAATAAATATATACTCTATATACTTTTTCAGTGTGTTCCAATCCCACATATTTGTTAAAGAATAAACAACCAAATACTAACATTTAGTGTGAGTCTTTTATATTTTACGATAAAATCTCTCAATTACTCAAATAGTATAAAATACAGAAAGTTTAATATATATCCCATCATATAATAACTTTATTTTGGTTAATTTATTCTATTGGAATGTAAATTTTCCTTTGACTATACCTCCTTTTTAAAATATTCATAAGAAAGTAATTGCTCAAGTGCAGTTTCTTCATCTTTTTTTTTCTTCTAATTATTTTTCTTGTTTTTGTTCTACTTTTCCTCCTCCTCCACTTTCTTATTGTTCTTTTACATCTTCCTCCTCCTTCTACTTTTTCCTTCCTTCTCTTGTCTTCATCACACCTGATGATCTCAGGGATTACTTCTGGAGCTGTTCCCAGGAATCACACATGGGAAGGGATTGGCAGAGTACATAAAGTTGCAGGGAAAACAAATCTATGTTGACCACATGCAAGACAATGTTCACCCACTATATTATCTTTCCTGCCACCGTTCTTTCTCTCGCCAGTGCCTATAATACTTAAACTTATTTCCTTTATTTTCTTACTTAGTTTCTTACTCCGTAGCATTTCTGTTTTTTCCCCACGAACAGATTATCATCAAACAAAAAATAAAACCCTTTTGAAACAGGGGCCTTGAATAATGTATGCATGCTCTTCAACACAAGTATTTGCTTAATAATAAATTCTTATTAAAGTTGGATAATACCTACTTAAGTTTTAAAGTTGTTTTCCCAATTTAAAGTTAAGTGTGAATAAGCCACAGATGCATTCCAAGTCTACAGATGCATTCAAAGTCTATTTTTGAAACTTCAGTAGCAGAAGTACTTAAAATTCGAACAATAAATCCCTAGAAAGTGCTATAAAATGCAAAAGAAAACTTTATGAGATTTAATTTTTGGAGCCTAGAGAATATTTTTTTTTAATTTGAAATACTGCATTATACTTTGTTGCTATTGATATTATAGAAAATTATCTAGCTCCTGCCAAATATTGGCCAAAATGTAGAAAAAAATTGAATATTTTGTTAAGAAAAAAGATTCTGGACATCATCAGGTAAATAGCACATATCTGAATGAGATAGAAACATATATTAACATTAAAAGTAGTACTAATCTAATCTCAATATTACCAATACATATTTTATTTAGAATTTTTCTGATAGGAATATATTAAACATGAATTCCCAGGAGGTACAGTATGCAGTACTCTGAAGATATTCTAATACAGTTTCAATGAAATATTTAGAGAAATAATTACTGAGTGTGTATGTTGTAACATTTATAGGTAAAATATAGATTAAACTGTTCCTCTAATGTTTGGATCTTGCAGTACCTTCATGTGTATGTATGTCTGTAATGTGTGTATGGTGTGTGTGCATATAGAAACAGAAAGCACAAACATGTTTTTAATAAACATTATTATAATGTAATTCTTTGGTTGTATTCTTTATTTTCTAAATTTATTTTTGGGCCCAAATACTATTTTAAAACATTTCAAGTACTATGCATAATATATTTGATTTTTTATATGACACATAACCATAAAACCTACTGAAATTTTTCATCAGTGGTAAATAGCTTAGGATTTTATGAAAATAATGTAATGCAAACATTAGGGTTGGCATCCTGAGATAATAGCTTGTGACACCTTACGTATTACAGAAGTTGTACAGCTTTATATTTAACCACCATAGAAAATAAATCAAAAGCAAAATTTAAACAACATACATTTATGTTTTGACATACTAATATGTCTAGATATTTGACTGTTAGGAGAGTAAACTACACTTTGTACAAATTACATAAATTATAATTGCAGTTATTTCTTCAACAGATGGCTTGAATAACATTGTCAAAATTACTATGTAGTCTTAAATCTAGTCACACAATAAGAATTCTGGTTATCAATCTGTTAATGCATAATTTTATAGACAGGTACACTTTTGACTCTTTTTTAAAGTGACAAAGTAATTTCTGAATAAATATTCTTACCATTTTTATATTACTTTATATCCCATTATATTAATGACCTACAATTTGGGTTTTAAGAATTGGCTTAATTTTATTCTGATATTTTAATTTTTAATTATTTTTAAGGAAAAGTAATAATGAAAATAAGTAAAATAAAGAATGAGTACAAATATCTTTCAAATGATCAGTGTCTTATTCTGCCACTTATCTAATCATCATTTCTTTAATATTAGGTTATAGTGTCTGAAAAAGAGTCCAGTGGGTAGGAACTTTGCCTTATACACAGATGACATGGGTTCTTCTCTTGCCACCTTATATGGTTCCCTACAACACTGTGCTTCACAGCAGTGCTGGGAGTTATTCTTGAACACCACTGAATATATTACAACCTCCTACTAACAATAGTTTTATTTACTTTACTTGATGATTTTAGATTCTGTGTATGCAAATATTTCACTAAAGTCTTGGGCCTATGACAAAATTTGTTATATATTAGCTTTAAAACATATTTTCTATTAATAACTAAATAATATGTAATGTAGTCAATGGAATAGGTATGCTTTGTTAATTCAGAGACTTAATCGCTCAAACTTTAATCAAGGATGGTGCTACATTTTTATTTATAATAATTTCTTTTGCATCTTCCCTATTAGGGAAAAGCAGCTCTTTGAGGACAAGGTGGTTAAATGAAGGTGTCTATAGATTATTATATAGAAAAAGGAGTTATGATATTAATGAGAATACCATGAGCTCAAGTTGACATAAATAGCAAGACCTTTCTATTAAGGTGTTCACATAACTAGCATGGAGTTTTCACATAAGAAAAAAGAAAAACACTACAGAAAACAATATTAGACTAAGGGAGATGCAAGTTCCCAGTGATCTAGGCGTGAATTAGCATAACATAGGGTAATTAAAAGAAAGCAAAATTGGACAGAATATAGGGCTAGTGTAGTAGACTTAGTAACACTGAATGAGTAAGATCAATAACATAGAATGTCTTTATTTTGTAAATAAACATGCTATCTAAAGATACATAGAACCAATAAAGTGTTTGAAGACAGTCCGTTGTGTTTTTCTTTTAAATAAAAGGTTTTGAAAATTATGCTTTAAATTACTCAAATGATGATAAAATCTTAAGTAAGTTTAGTTAAAGTGTTTCAAATGAAAAGGAAACCTAGGCCAGTTTTGTGAAAGTATAATGAAAAAGAGGTTTATGAGTAACATATAAATGAGGCCGAAATAGAACATGTTAAATTGGACTGAATGAACAAAAAAAGTCTTGCTGAAATGAGGGTGTTGGTTAAAAAATGGGTATATTAATAATTAAAACTGGTTTTGACTGCATGAACTCAGGTTTAACCAGAAAACTAGAGGCTAAGAATTGTTCATATTTCTTTTTGTCTTTTTTTCTCTTTGTTCTCTTCCTTATGTATTTTTATTTGATTCAATTTTGTTAATAGACAATGGTATTTGACATTGAGACAAATAGATTCTGAAATAATTGGAAATGTAGTTCCTAAGGTAATTCTTCTCAAAATAGAATTTTGAAGACAATGAAAACCAATAACTATTATGCTGTTTTCAATGCATCACCCCAATATCTCTTCACATGAAGACACTCTTCAGTCATTTCATGCTTTTACGGAAAACACACTATTTTTATTTTCTACTTTCTTTGTAGAAATGCTTGAAATATTGATAAGTAAAATAATGACTTTGCCTAATAAAGTTCACACATATTTATGAAAGTGATGATTCATATCTATACTCAGATTTCATCTCATTATACAGTGAACTTAATGTAAAGATGTCATCTGGCCTTTTGGAGGTTAGTCAGATAACTGGCATGTAAAACTGTTGACACTCTGTCAATAGTTATTATAATAAGTAAAGTTTTTTTGTCTACATCATGATGGTTTTGGGTCTTCTGCTGAAAGCCATGAAATTGAAACATGTTAATGTTTTAGCTTGTGAATTGAGCACAGTCTCAGACTCCACACACATACACAGCTTTTTTTCTAGCAATCCAAATATACACCTTAAAATATTTCTGTTTTATGACACAAATATTTTTAATTTAAAACTAATATAGTAGTCTCAAAGCAAGCATCTTTCCATGGGATATACAGTAAAGAACTGTCTCTTCACATTATATCCTTTACATAATCTTGACACTGAGCTGTATTTCAGTGAGTGTCAGATGTGATTTACTTTGCAAAAAAGAAAATATAGAATCTTTTCCCTGCCAGGAGGCCCAGGAGTCTGCACCCACACAAGACGTATGATGGCATAGAAAAGGCTCAGCTCCACTGCTAATCTCAAAAATACAAGATGCTGAGTCACCAGGTTGACTGGTTTCCAGGTTAACGAGTCTGGGGTCCTCTCCAAATTGGGATAGGCGATTCCCTTCCTTGATAGAAGTCTTCACCCACATGTGACACCCTGCGGAGTAGAAATGACCAGCTCTACAACTAATCTTGCAAAGAATGTCCAGCTCCGTAACTGAATCTCGTTCAATTGCGAAGACAGCTCCTGGCACACATGACTCCGTATTGGCCTATGTGATGACTTTAAGTTTCACAGTAATGAAGCCAAGGGAATTTGATGGACAAATTCTGCAGAAGATCATTAAGCTGAATGAGTAAAAGCAGAAGGCTCAAATAGCACCGACTACCTAAGTAGATCCTCAGACAATAATTTTAGTAATACGGTTGAAAAATATAACATTGATCCCAAATTGACTTTTATTGATGCATTTTTTTGTATAGTTCCACTTGTCATTCATGCAATATGCACTGTTGAGTAAATTTGTGTCTGCAAAGGGGACAGGACAGAGGAAGGATGGGTTGAAAATTGGGGACATTGGTGAACTTAAGGTCAGATTCACTGTTGGTGGGATTGAGGGTGGAATATTGAATGTATGAAACAACTATATTATTGACACATTTGTAAACATGAGTACTTTAGTAAAAATTAAAAAATATATATGCATATCAAAGCCCTTTGTAATATAGATACATTAAATTGATTAGTGTTATACAACATTGTATTCTCATTTTAAAATGATTTCCCATATACATTGAATTTTTATACAATTAAACCAAAATGCAATTTGATTAAAAATATAAAAATAGGATAAGATAAATATCTTTGCACTATCAATCAATTATAAGCAAATTTTTAATATAGAATTTTAAACAATGGCTTTGAACAAGATATTTCTTTATGTAATTTATTATCATGATTACTTTTAAGATTATATTCTTCATTAAATTATAAGAAAGTGACAGTTTCGGGGCCGGGCGGTGGCGCTGGAGGTAAGGTGCCTGCCTTACCTGCGCTAGCCTAGGAGACGGACCGCGGTTCGATCCCCCGGCGTCCCATATGGTCCCCCAAGCCAGGAGCGACTTCTGAGCGCATATAGCCAGGAGTAACCCCTGAGCGTCACCGGGTGTGGCCCAAAAACCAAAAAAAAAAAAAAAAAAGAAAGTGACAGTTTCATAATACTTTAGCACTTTAAACATTTCTTTTTTTGGACATGACAAAGCAATATCATGTGTGTGAACAGCATACTAACTTCTATTTTACTTATTGTTTTCATTGAACCCATTGTGATTTACAAAGTTATTCATAGCTGGGTTTCAGACATACACTCTATAAGGTCCAATTTCATCACCAGTATTGACCTCCCTCAACCAATGTATCATTTGCATCCCATACCACCCATCCTACCTCCAGCCTGTCTGTATAACAGGACCATTTTTAAGTTTAGGTTGTTAACGTTTGTGTCTCTTGATTCCATTGCTGTTGTCTTTGGATTGAATATTTAGTTCTGTTCTTTTTACACAACACCAAAGCACCTGAGACCACTTTGGCCCTTGGAGCCCATCCTTTCATATTTGTGTTTTCCTCCCCTACTCAATTTCTTTCCTTCTCATTGCTATACTCTGGGGCCAAGGGTGTTCAAGAAAACTCCCACTTGAGCCATTGCATTTCTTTATGCTATTATTCAAAATATCATATATGAGGGTAACATTCTATATTTATCCTTATTTTGGTTACTTCATTTAACAACACATCTTCCAGTTTTATACATATATCATCAAATTGCATGATTGCATCATTTCTTATAGCTATATAGTATTATATATTACATATATATGTACTACTTATATATGTAGTATTATATATTATAGCTATTTAGCATACATATACATATATATATATATGTTCCACATCTTAATAATCCACTCCTCTGTTGTTCATTTACATTGATTTCCAAGTATTGAGTGCTGCCATGAATAGTGGTGCAAACATATCCTTTTAGATGAATGTTTTTATGTTATGGAGAGAGCTACCCAAAACTTAGAATTTTAGGTTGTAACACAGCTCAATTTTGAATTTACTGAAAAAGTTTCAAACCATTTTCCATAGGTGTTGAATCAGGCAGAATTCCCACCAGCAGTAGATGGAATTTTCTTTTTCACCGTATCCAGACAAGATAGATTGTTTCCAGTATTTTTGATATGTGCCATCCTCAATGTAATAAGATGATATCTTATTGTTGTCTTGATTTGGATTTCCCTAATGATAAGTGATAATGAGCTTTTTTTCATGCCTGTTGACCGTTTGTTGGTCTTCCTTAAAGAAGTGTTTGTTCATTTCCTCTCCCTATTTTTGATGGGGATTTTAGGTTTTATGAAGTTAACCTTAATGAGTAGTTAGTATATACTAGGTATCAAACCTTTATCTGATGTGTTGGGTTCAATTTTTTTCTCTCATTTAGTTCACTGTCCTTTGATTTTAACCCATTTATATTTTGACATAGACTTTTTAGTTTGATGTATTTCTTTTATTCATATTTGATTCTATAGTCCTTGCCATTGGTATACTATCTTTGAAGACTTCTTTGATATCTAAGTCTTGAAGTGTTCTTCCTATGTTTTCCTCATTGAATTTTATGGATTTAGGTCTAATCTCAAGGTTTTTAATCTACTTTGAATTGACTTTCATGTAAGGTGTGAAATATACATTGATCTTTAATGTCATACTTGGTTATTCAATTGTTCTAGCACCATTTGTTGAACAATTGTTTTTATTCCATTCAATTTCTTGGGTCCTTTGTCAAAGATTAATTGAGCATATACTTGAGGGTTTGTCAATTGATATTCTACTCTGATCCATTGGTCTTAAAGTCTGTCATTGTTGCAACACCATGTTGTTTTGAACACTATGACTTTGTAGTAGGGCTTCAACTTGGGTAATGAGATTATTCCCAGTTTCTTGTTTTTAAATATGACTTGGCTATTCTAGGTCTTTTAATGCTCCATACAAACGTCATAATTTTTTGTTCTATTTTATAATAATTTGGATAGGAATATCATTAAATATATATAGTAGTTTAGGTAAGATGTAAATTTGGATAATAATGATTGTTTCCAATCTGTGAGCATGGAATGTTTTCCTATTTCCTTCGATTTTCTTCAATTTCTCAAATGTTTTGAAGTTTTTGTGGCAAAGGTCTTCCACCTCTCTTATTAGGTTGATTCCTAGGTATTTCACAGTTTTGAACACTATTTTAAATGTAATAGGCTTTTTGATATCTTTCTCCTCTGAAACATTATTTGTATTAAGAATGCAACAGTCTTTTGTGTATTAATTTTGTAGCTGTTTACCTCACTGTATTAGTTTATTGTTTCTATGAGTTATTTTGTGGACTCTTTAGAATCTTCAATGTGATGTATATCACCACGTCATCGATAAATAGAAATAGTTTAGCTTACTATTTTTCAATTTGAATTTACTTGAGTTTCTTTTCTTGTCTGATTGCTATTGCTAGGATTTGTAATAATGTGTTGAATAAGATTGGAGACAATGGAGATCCGAATGCCCTAGTGCCTGACATTAATGAAAATGCTTTCATATTTTCTCAATTAAGAGTAATGTTGGCTATGGAATTTTTATAGAAAGCTGTTACTATTTTGAGAAAGGTTCCTTCTACACCTATTTTACTGAGGATTCCTATCATGAATGGGTATTGGATCTTGTCAAATGCTTTTGCAGTATCGATTGACATGATTATGGTTTTCTACTTTTCATGCTACTGATGTAGTGTATGGTGTTGATTGATTTGTGTACATTGAACCATCCTTGCATTTCTGAAATGAAACCCACTTAGACATGATGTTTATAAGTTTATCACTTATTTTAAAAAATCTCCAGTGGGCCAGAGAGATATCACAGCTGTAGGATGTTTGCATTGCATGTGGCTGACCTGGAATAGACCCAGATTGTATCCCTAGCATCCCATATGGTACCCAGAGCCTGCTAGGAGAGATTTCTGAGGGCAGAGCCAGGAGTAAATCCTGAATGCCACAGGTGTGGTTCAAAAACCAACCAAACAACAAACAAACCAAAAAATAATATATCTCCAGAACTCCCATTCAGGCCTTCTCATATATCAATGCTTAAAGTATAAACATTAAGTGTGTTTACCTATTATCATGTAATTTTTCTTTGTTATTTGAGTTTTCTACTAAGCAACTTACTATAATCTAAATATCAAAACTGTTATCTTTCTTTCTGTTTTTAATCCTTATTTAAACACCGTGATTACAAATATGATTGTAGTTGGGTTTCAGTCATGTAAAGTACACCCCCTTCATCAGTGCAACATTTCCACCACCAATGTCCCAAATCTCCCTCCTCCCCATCCATGCTCACTTGTACTCTAGGCAGAATTTCTACTACCCTCATTCATTCACATTTTTATGATAGTTCTCAGTGTAGTTATTTCTCTAACTGCACTCACCACTCTTTGTGGTGAGCTTCATGTCCTGAACTGGACCTTGAGCCCCGCTCCCTTTATCTCTGAGAATTATTACAAAAATGTCTTTTATTTTTCTTAAAACCCATAGATGAGTGAGACTATTCTGTGTCCAACTCTTTCCCTCTGACTTATTTCCCTCAGCATAATAGATTCCATGTACATCCATGTATAGGAAAATTCCATGACTTCATCTCTCTGACAGCTGCATAATATTTCATTGTGTATATGTACCACAGTTTCTTTAGTCATTCATCTGTTGAAGGGCATCTTGGTTGTTTCCAGAGTCTGGCTATTGTGAATAGTGTTGCAATAAATATAGGTGTGAGGAAGGAATTTTGTATTGTATTTTTGTGTTCTTAGGGTATATATCCCTAGGAGTGGAATAGCTGGCTAGTATGGGAGCTCAATTTCCAGCTTTTGGAGGAGTCTTCATATCGCTTTCCTTAAAAGTTGAACTAGAAGTCATTCCCACCAGTAGTGAAAAAGAGTTTCTTTCTCTCCATATCACCGCCAGCACAGCTTGTTCTCATTCTTTGTGATGTGTGCAATCTCTGTGGCATGAAATGGTAGCTCATAGTTGTTTTGATTTGCATCTCCCTGATGATTAATGATGTGGAGCATTTTTTCATGTGCCTTTTGACTATTTGTATTTTTTCTTTATCAAAGTGTCTGTTCATTTCTTCTCTCCATATTTTGATGGGATTAGATGTTTTATTTCTTGTAAAGTTCTGTCAGTGCCTTGTATATTTTGGATATTAGCCCTATATCTGATGGGTATTGGGTGAATTGTTTCTCCCACTCAGTGGGTGTCTCTTGTATCCTGGGGACTGTTTCCTTTGAGGTGCAGAAGCTTCTCAGCTTAATATATTTCCTTCTGTTTATCTCTGCTTCCACTTATTTGGAGAGTGTTGTTTCCTCCTTAAAGATGCCTTTATTCTTGGCCGGAGATATAGCATGGAGGTAAGATGTTTACCTTTCATACAGAAGGACGGTGTTTCGAATCCCGGCATCCCATATGTCCCCTGAGCCTGCTGGAGGTGATTTCTGAGCGCAGGACCTTATGGTTTCAGGTCTGATATCAAGGTCTTTAATTCATTTGGATTTTACTTTCTACATGGTGTTAGCTGGGAGTCTGAGTTCACTATTTTGCGAGTGTCTAACCAGTTGTGCCAACCCCACCTGTTGAAAAGGGATTTCTTGCTTCTTTTTCAAAAATTAGTTGATAGTATGTCTGGCGAACATTCTCTGAGTACTCAGGCCTGTTCCACTGATTTGAGGGTCTCTATTCTAATACCATGCTGTTTTGATAACTATTGCATTGTAATACAGTTTAAATTTGGGGAAAGTAATGCCTCTCATATTTCTTTTGTAAAGGAGTGCTTTAGATATTCAAGTGTGTTTATTGGTTCAAATGAATTTCAGAAGTGTCTATGCCACCAAATATGAGGATCAGAAAGAAATGCTTAAATTCTTGGACTCCTATAACTTTCCGTGGATGAATAAGGAAGATGTAGCTTATCTAAAAACACTTATCACCTTTTAGTATATGTGCTGCCAAAGCAAGCACTACCCTTATCACCTTTGAGGAAATTTAAACGGTAATCAAATGTCTGCTCAAAAAGAAAAGCCCAGGCTAATGAATTCTTTCAAACCTTTCGAGAGGAACTACTACACATCCTGGCCAGGCTCTTTAATGAAATAAAAAAAAAAAACAAAAAACGGGTGCACTTCCAAATATCTTTTATGAAGCCAACATCACCTTGATACCAAAACCAGACAGGGATGCTGCCAGAAAGAAAATTACAGATCAATATTCCTGATGAACACAGATGCAAAGATCCTCAACAAAATCCTGGCAAATAGGATCCAATGCCTCATCAAGAAGATAATTCATGGGGCCGGGCGGTGGTGCTGGAGGTAAGGTGCCTGCCTTGCCTGCGCTAACCTAGGACGGACCGCGGTTCGATCCCCAGGCATCCCATATGGTCCCCCAAGAAGCCAGGAGCAACTTCTGAGCGCATAGCCAGGAGTAACCCCTGAGCCTCACAGGGTGTGGCCCAAAAACCAAAAAAAAAGAAAAAAAAAAGAAAAGAAGATAATTCACTATGATCTTTCATCCCAGGAATGCAAGGATGATTTAACATTCTTAAATCTATCAATATAATACACAACATCAACAACAAGAAAAATAAAAATCACATGATCATATCAATAAACGCAGAGAAAAATTTTGATAGGGTCTAACACCCATTCTTGATCAAAACTCTCAGAAAGATGGGAATGAAAGAAACCTTTCTCAATATAGTCAAGGCCATCTAGCACAAGCCAATGGCAAATATCTTCCTAAATGGAGAAAAACTAAAAGCCTGTCCTCTAAATTCTGGTACAAGACAGGACTGTTTTCTCACCACTGCTATTCAACATAGTACTGGAAGTTCTTGCTATAGTGATCAGGCAAGAAAAGGATATCAAGGGAATCCAGATAGGGAAGGAAGTAGTCAAGCTCTCACTGTTTGCAGATGGCATGATATTCTACTTAGAAAACCCTAAGGGCTCTACCAAAAGGCTTCTAGAAACAATAGACTCTATTAGAAAGCTGGCAGGCTAAAAATTAACACACAAAGATCAATGGCCTTTTTATACATTAATTGATAGGGAAGAAATGCACATTAAGAAAACAATCCCATTCACATTAGTGTCACACAAACTCAAATACCTTTGAGTCTACTTGACTAAAGATGTGAAGGACCCATACAAAGAAAACTATAAAACACTGTCCCAAGAAATGTGGAAATGGAAACACATACCCTGCGTATGGATTGGCAGGATTAACATCATTAATATGGCAATATTTCCCAAAGCATTGTACAAATTTAATGTTATCTTTCTTTCTAAACCTATTTTCCTGCTAGTATTTTATATTTGAGAATTAGCATTATACTTTAACTGAAACCAAAGTCTCAGTGTCATATCTACATATCAGTACATAGCTAGTACTTTATTATAGAGGAAATAGACTTGTTTTAGTTCTAGACATATAAATCAGGGGATAGGAAGTCATTCTTTATATTGGATTATTATTTTATTATAATTTTGGTAAGAGGATTATTATAGTATTAATTTCATGGTTTTGATGAAAAATTTTACAACTTTAACACCATTACTATGCTACAGAGCCAACACCCCTGTCTTAAAGCTTTAAATGCACTCTGTTAATATCCCCAGAACAGCATGTGCTCCAGAGTATAGGCCGGAGAACTAATGGGATGATGACATTGGTGGCCCTCTGAACAATATACATAGTAGGACCATATCTATATAACCTTGCATTATTCATTTTAGTTGCCTCAGTATTAACATAGTCAAACTTAAGTACTGCTATGTAAACTAATATCCTTTTTAAAAAATGAAAATGATTTAGATTGAGTAGCTATAAAAATTCACAGTTTTTATACAGGGTTCTTGAGGCTTAACAGGTCAAAAATAGTCTGTACATGGACAAGTATTTCGTAGTATATGAAATAAATGATAATATCAATGTGCCTGAGCCGAATATGGTAGCCCAGTCTTCTTATCAGTAAACTGGTTGGTTTTATTATATTGCTATAATAAAAGTTGTTGAATGCATCTGAACTTGTGGTTGTTTATTTTCATTTTCATTTCCTTGTTTATGTTTTGTTTTGACCACACTCAAAATGCTGTGTGAAAGGTGATTACCCGATCCACTAGGTTATCTCTCTGGTCTCTAACTATTCGCTCCACTTCAGAATATATGACATTTTTCTTGGCAGAACTGTCAAAATTCAAACTTTTGAAAAACCTCAAGTTCCTACTTTATAATAAACATTAAATAAATGAAAGTCATATGTCTTGAATATACTTATGCATCTAAAATTTTATGCTTTCAAATTATCTGTCATGTACAGTATATTGATCACGATTTGTCCAATTTGGCAATCCTGTGAATATTGTATATAATCAAGTTAAAAAGATAATAAAATAGAAATGGGTAGTAATTTTTATTTTATATAAATTTATGCATATTAAATATCTGCAAGTATATTATAAAAATAATTAAATCTCTGTTACTTAAATCCTAAAATATCTAAAATTTTATAATTTTCTTTCCCCTGCTATATACCTATATATTTCTAGTTGTAAATATATTGCAGGCTTAAAGCCTCTTTGTAGACATGTGCAATTTCTAAAATCAAGCATATAATCATAAATATTCTTTGTTAAATGATCAAAATCAAGAAATTAGCAATTTTTAAGATTAGAACTCATCTTAAAAGATGAAAAAAGTTAAAAACTTTTTACTCATTTCCTATTATTCCTGGATTGACTGTTGCTTCGTTTTTTTCTTTTTACCTTTATCTATTTACTTATTATAGCTAAGGTTGTTATGGCAATGATTTTTTTAAGGGAGTGTATTTGGAGATTTGGGTCATACTCTGCTGAGCTCAGGGGTTATTCCTGGTTCTATGTCCAAAAATCATTCCTGTAACCTCTAGACAGACTTCTCCCAGGTTTTTCTTTTTTATTTCTTTTTCTTTTGTTTTTCCAACAGAACCACATAACTTGAATCATCTTGTTCTGCCTCATAACTTGAGTGGGGGAAATGGATGGTACCAGGACCAAACAGTCCTATGAACATTTAGTGGAAATAAAAATGATCAGACTTAAACAGAAAACCAAAAAGTCAATGACAACAGAATTGATACCCAATCTACAACAAGCTATACACAAAGGGGAACAGTTACACTAGCAGTCTAGGGGGCAAAGAGGGGAGATTTGGGATGCATACTGGGAACAGGCGTGGATAGAGGACAACAGAGGTGGTGGAAATGGCCCCTATTCATCGTCCCTATGTACCTTAAATATTACTGTGAAAGATTCATAATTCACTTTGGTCACAATAAAAATTATTTAAAAATATCACTCCTGGAAATACATGGACACTCAAGTGTGGTGTTCAATATAGAAATCAGGATGAACCTAAACACCTTCATTTGCTGTACTTCCTCTCCAGCCCCATGTTGTAATAATGTTCAAGGGTTTGATATTGATATGCAAAATTGTTTTATTCTCACCACTATCAAAGTGCCCAATACACTCTTCCACTGTCTATATTTGACCTTAATCTGAGATTCTTTTCCTTGGCAATTTGGTAATTGGTTTCTTGTTTAAAGGCCACTGATTTGTCAATGTTTGGTATTGTCCCTTTTCTTGATCTGCTCTATATATTTCAAAAATGAATAAGATTATCTAGCATTTGTCTTTACCTCTCACTTATTTTTATTAGCATTAAAATTTAGTTCCATCATCATTGAAATGAACCATATTATATTTTCTTACAGTTTCAGAATATTCAAATGTGTATATACACCCCACAATGTTTTACCCATTCACCGCCGTTGGGCAAACAGTTGTGTGTGTGAGTACAGAAATAAAAGATTTTGTGTTTTTGAGGAAAATCAGTAGATTTTAAAGAACTGTAATTGGTGGAATGTGAGTCCTATTCATTTATTTTTAAATCTCTGTTTCTCTCCAGAGAGGGTGAAACACTTGCCAAAACACTGAACAAATGTTTTTTCCTTGCTACATCATTGTTAAAAATAGTCGTTTTTCATAATTTTACATATATCATTCTCACTGATGGGAAATAATATATTGTTACTGTATTGTTACATTTTCCCTATAATATATAATAATGAGCACTTTTAATATGCCTTTAGATTTTTGTATATCTACTAAGGAGAAATAACTCTTTATATTTTTCCCAAGTAATTAGTTAATTGTATTTTTGTAGTTTAGCTTTGAGAGTGCACTGTGTACTTAAAATATTAATATATTATGTACTGTGTGAAAGTATTTTTATTATGTTGTATCCATTTTTACTTGAACCTAAATTGTTTTTCTTATTCAAATAATTTTAATAATTTTAACAAATTTTCCTTGTACAAAATTGTATTTATTTTGTTATCTTTAATATTTAGTGCCAAATTGTTGAAGATGACTCATGGTATATTTCCTGTAATGATTTCCTATAATTTCCTCACTGTATTAGATGTATTTGGCCTACATAAAAGATGATATATTATATATGATCTTCTTATATACTATGTAATCTTCTATGTAATATTCTAATGCCTTACCACTCGCTCCACACCACTGCTCTGGAACCAATTCATAATTTATAATATTCTATAATCTTCTATGTAATATTATATCATAATATATAATACACAATATAATGTCTTTTATGTATTTGGCATACATAGAGGGTTATATGTTATATAAATATATAAATTTCTATGTGATATTCTATAAGCTTATATGTACTATTCTGATATAATATATAACATATTATCTATTTAATATCATATTTTAACGTGTTTCAAGTTAACTTTTGTGGGAATTGTGGGATATTGTCCAAATTTCATTTTTTTTTATTTAAACACCTTGATTACATACATGATTGTTTTTGGGTTTCAGTCATGTAAAGAACACCACCCATCACCAGTGCAACATTCCCATCACCAATGTCCAAGTCTCCCTCCTACCCACCCAACCCCCGCCTGTACTCTAAAAAGGCTCTCCATTTCCCTCATACATTCTCATTATAAGGAAAATTCAAAATGTAGTTATTTCTCTAACTAAACTCATCACTCTTTGTGGTGAGCTTCCTATGGTGAGCTGGAACATCCAGCTCTTTTCACTTTTGTGTCTGGAAATTATTATTGCAAGAATGTCTTTCATTTCTCTTAAAACCCATAGATGAGTGAGACCATTCTGCGTTTTTCTCTCTCTCTCTGACTTATTTCACTCAGCATAATAGATTCCATATACATCCATGTATAGGAAAATTTCATGACTTCATCTCTTCTGACAGCTGCATAATATTCCATTGTGTATATGTACCACAGTTTCTTTAGCCATTCATCTGTTGAAGGGCATCTTGGTTGTTTCCAGAGTCTTGCTATGGTAAATAGTGCTGCAATGAATATAGGTGTAAGGAAGGGGTTTTTATACTGTATTTTTGTGTTCCTAGGGTATATTCCTAGGAGTGGTATAGCTGGATCATATGGGAGCTCGATTTCCAGTTTTTGAAGGAATCTCCATATCGCTTTCCATAAAGGTTGAACTAGACGGCATTCCCACCAGCAGTGGATAAGAGTTCCTTTCTCTCCACATCCCCGCCAACACTGTTTGTTCTCATTCTTTGTGATGTGTGCCATTCTCTGTGGTGTGAGGTGGTATCTCATCGTTGTTTTGATTTGCATCTCCCTGATGATTAGTGATGTGGAGCATTTTTTTATGTGTCTTTTGGCCATTTGTATTTCTTCTTTGTCAAAGTGTCTGTTCATTTCTTCTCCCCATTTTTTGATGGGATTAGATGTTTTTTTTCTTGTAAAGTTCTGTCAGTGCCTTGTATATTTTGGAGATTAGCCCCTTATCTGATGGGTATTGGGTGAATAGTTTCTCCCACTCAGTGGGTGGCTCTTGTATCCTGGGCACTATTTCCTTTGAGGTGCAGAAACTTCTCAGCTTAATATATTCCCATCTGTTAATCTCTGCTTTCACTTGCTTGGAGAGTGCAGTTTCCAACTTGAAGATGCCTGTAATGTCCTGGAGTGTCTTGCCTATGTGCTGTTCTATATATCTTATGGTTTTGGGGCTGATATAGAGGTCTTTAATCCATTTGGATTTTTCCTTCGTGCATGATGATAGCTGGGGGTCTACGGTCAATTTTTTGCAAGTGGCTATCCAATTGTGCCAACACCACTTGTTGAAGAGGCTTTCCCTGCTCCATTTAGGGTTTCCTGCTCCTTTATCGAAAATTAGGTGGTTGTATGTCTGGGGAACATTTTCTGAGTATTCAAGTCTATTCCACTGGTCTGAGGGCCTGTCCTTATTCCAATACCATGCTGTTTTGATAACTATTGCTTTGTAGTACAGTTTAAAGTTGGGGAAAGTAATTCCTCCCATATTCTTTTTCCCAATGATTGCTTTAGCTATTCGAGGGTGTTTATTGTTCCAAATGAATTTCAAAAGTGCCTGATCCACTTCTTTGAAGAATGTCATGGGTATCTTTAGAGGGATAGCATTAAATCTGTATAATGCCTTGGGGAGTATTGCCATTTTGATGATGTTAATCCTGCCAATCCACGAGCAGGGTATGCGTTTCCATTTCCGCGTGTCCTCTCTTATTTCTTGGAGCAGAGTTTTATAGTTTTCTTTGTATAGGTCCTTCACATTTTTAGTCAAGTTGATTCCAAGATATTTGAGTTTGTGTGGCACTATTGTGAATGGGATTGTTTTCTTAATGTCCATTTCTTCCTTATTGCTATTGGTGAATAGAAAGGCCATTGATTTTTGTGTGTTAATTTTGTAGCCTGCCACCTTGCTATATGAGTCTATTGTTTCTAGAAGCTTTTTGGTGGAGTCTTTAGGGTTTTCTAAGTAGAGTATCATGTCATCTGCAAACAGTGAGAGCTTGACTTCTTCCTTTCCTATCTGAATTCCCTTGATATCTTTTTCTTGCCTAATTGCTATAGCAAGTACTTCCAGTGCTATGTTGAATAGGAGTGGTGAGAGAGGACAGCCTTGTCTTGTACCAGAATTTAGAGGGAAGGCTTTTAGTTTTTCTCCGTTGAGGATAATATTTGCCATTGGCTTGTGGTAGATGGCTTCAACTAGATTGAGAAAGGTTCCTTCCATTCCCATCTTGCTGAGAGTTTTGATCAAGAATGGGTGTTGGACCTTATCAAATGCTTTCTCTGCATCTATTGATATGATCATGTGGTTTTTATTTTTCTTGTTATTGATGTTGTGTATTATGTTGATAGATTTACGGATGTTAAACCAGCCTTGCATTCCTGGGATGAAACCTACTTGATCGTAGTGGATGATCTTCTTAATGAGGCATTGAATCCTATTTGCCAGGATTTTGTTGAAGATCTTTGCATCGGCATTCATCAGCGATATTGGTCTGTAATTTTCTTTTTTTGTAGCATCTCTGTCTGGTTTAGGTATCAAGGTGATGTTGGCTTCATAAAAGCTATTTGGAAGTGTTTCCGTTTGTTCAATTTCATGAAAGAGTCTTGCCAGGATTGGTAGTAGTTCCTCTTGGAAAGTTTGAAAGAATTCATTAGTGAATCCATCTGGGCCTGGGCTTTTGTTTTTTCGGCAGACCTTTGATTACCGTTTTGATTTCATCAATGGTGATGGGGGTGTTTAGATATGCTACATCCTCTTCCTTCAACCGTGGAAGATTATAAGAGTCCAAGAATTTATCCATTTCTTCCAGGTTCTCATTTTTAGTGGCGTAGAGTTTCTCAAAGTAGTTTCTGATTACCCTTTGAATCTCTGTCATATCAGTAGTGATCTCTCCTTTTTCATTCCTAATACGAGTTATCAAGTTTCTCTCTCTCTCTTTCTTTGTTAGGTTTGCCAGTGGTCTATCAATCTTGTTTATTTTTTCAAAGAACCAACTTCTGCTTTCGTTGATCTTTCGGATTGTTTTTTGGGTTTCCACTTCCTTGATTTCTGCTCTCAGCTTTGTTATTTCCTTCTGTCTTCCTATTCTTGGGTCCTTTTGTTGAGCACTTTCTAGTTCTATTAGCTGTGTCATTAAGCTTCTCAGGTAAGCTCCTTCTTCCTTCCTGATGTGTGCTTGCAAAGCTATAAATTTTCCTCTCAGTACTGCTTTTGCTGTGTCCCATAAGTTCTGATAGTTTGTGTCTTTATTGTCATTTGTTTCCAGGAACCTTTTGATTTCCTCCTTGATTTCATCTCGGACCCACTGGTTATTGAGTATGAGGCTGTTTAACTTCCAGGTGTTAATGTTTTTCTTCTGAGTCCCTTTGTAGTTCACAAATAATTTCAGAGCCTTGTGGTCAGCAAAGGTAGTCTGCAAAATTTCTATCCTCTTGATATTATGGAGATATGTTTTATGTGCCAGCATGTAGTCTATCCTGGAGAATGTCCCATGTACATTGGAGAAGAATGTGTATCCAGGTTTCTGTGGGTGGAGTGTCCTATATATATCTTCTAGGCCTCTTTCTTCCATTTCTCTCCTCAGGTCTAGTATATTCTTGTTGGGTTTCAGTCTGGTTGACCTATCCAGTGTTGACAAAGCCGTGTTAAGGTCCCCCACAATTATTGTGTTGTTATTGATATTATTTTTCAGATTTGTCAACAGTTGTATTAAATATTTTGCTGGCCCCTCATTTGGTGCATATATGTTTAGGAGAGTGAATTCTTCCTGCTCTATATACCCCTTGATTAATATAAAATATCCATCTTTGTCCCTTACAACCTTCCTGAGTATAAAGTTTGCATTATCTGATATTAGTATGGCCACTCCAGCTTTTTTATGGGTGTTGTTTGCTTGGATGATTTTTCTCCAGCCTTTTATTTTGAGTCTATGTTTGTTCTGACTATTCAGGTGTGTTTCTTGTAGGCAGCAGAAGGTTGGATTGAGTTTTTTGATCCATTTAGCCACTCTATGTCTCTTGACTGGTGCATTTAGACCATTGACGTTGAGAGAAAGAATTGTCCTGGGATTTAATGCCATCTTTATATCGAAATTTGGTGTCTTTTGGTTAGTCTTGTCTTAAATTAGGTCTTTCAGTTTTTCTCTTAAGACTGGTTTTGTGTCTGTAAAGTTTCTGAGCTGCTTTTTGTCAGTGAAACCATGTATTCTTCTGTCAAACCGGAAAGTGAGTTTTGCTGGGTATAGTATTCTGGGTGAAGCATTCATTTCATTCAGTCTTGTCACAATATCCCACCACTGCTTTCTGGCATTGAGTGTTTCTGGTGACAGGTCTGCTGTAAATCTCAAGGATGCTTGCTTGAATGTAATTTCCCCTTTTGATCTTGCTGTTTTTAGAATTCTGTCTCTATCTGTGGGATTTGTCATTGTGACTAGGATGTGTCTTGGGGTGGTTTTTCTGGGGTCTCTTTTGGTTGGTACTTTTCGAGCATGCAGGATTTGATCACCTATATTCTTTAGCTCTGGAAGTCTCTCTTTAATGATGTTCTTGACCATTGATTCTTCCTGGGAATTTTCTTCCTGGGTCTCTGGGACGCCAATGATTCTTAAGTTGTTTCTGTTGATCTTATCATAGACTTCTATTTTCATCTGTTCCCATTCTTTGACTAATTTTTACATTGTCTGCTCATTTGCTTTAAGTTTTTTGTCCAATCTCTCCTGCTGTATGGAATTGTTATGTATCTCATCTTCCACAGCACCAAGTCTATTCTCAGCTTCTGATACCCTGTCCCAGAGCTTATCCATTTTGTCATTCACTTTGTTTACTGACTTTTTCAGTCCTGTTAGTTGACATGTTATTTCAGTTTGGAGTTTTGTCATTTCTGCCTTCATATTTTCTTGGTTCTTATTAGTGTTCTGTTCAACTCGATCCATGGTTTCTTGGAGTCTGTTGAGCACCTTCCATATTGCTAGTCTAAAGTCCTTATCTGAGAGGTTGATTAGTTGTTCAGTCATTATCTGGTCCTCAGAATTGTCATCTTCATTCTCTATGTCTGATGCTGGCCTGCGTTGTTTCCCCATTGTCACACTTGTATTGTGGGTTTTTCTACGTGTTGTGGTGGTATTCATTGTCTATATGATGTAGGCAGCACACTCCTCTGGCTTCTCCCTTTCTGGATGGGCTGACTTGCCTCTAAGGGAGGGGAGTCCTCCGTGGATGAAGCCTCACACTGGGTCAAATCTTAGGCCCGAGCATGCAACAGAGAAGACAGTCCAGAGAGAAATGCTTGCTTCTCTGATATAGCACAGTTCTTATTGTGATTTTTTCTTATTGTTGCAATGGTGTTCTTTTCTTAGAAGGAGCGCACGGCCGCGTAGCGAAGCTACGCGGCCGTGCTCTGATGGAGCCTCTTTTGCCCCACTCCCAAGAGTTTCACACAAGAGGACAGTAGACAGATATTTACAGTTCACACTCACAGTTGGGCCCCTCTGCGCAGGCTTAGATTCGTGTCTTTTCCCCGCCTGATGTCCCAAGCAGGGAATCCAGCTTCTGCAGCAGTCTGCCGGCCGGTTTTTATGTTCTGAAGTCCCGCCCTGGAAATGGCCTCCAGGATAGGGAGAGCAGATTTCTGGAGCTCTTTTGCCCCACTCCCAAGAGTTTCACACAAGAGGACAGTAGACAGATATTTACAGTTCACACTCACAGTTGGGCCCCTCTGCACAGGCTTAGATTCGTGTCTTTTCCCCGCCTGATGTCCCAAGCAGGGAATCCAGCTTCTGCAGCAGTCTGCCGGCTGGTTTTTATGTTCTGAAGTCCCGCCCTGGAAAATCCCAAATTTCATTTTTAACATTTGCCTTTTAAGTTTTTCCAACGCCATTTGAGAAAAATAATTTTCTTTCTCCTTTTCATGTACTTACTTTGTCATACATTAGATGTCCAAATATTAAAAGGATCATTTATTATCTCTCATTCTGATCAGCTGATATAAATCCATCTTTATTCCAGGACCATAGGGTTTTGATAAGTACAGATTTATATTGTAATGTATTTAGGAAATGAAATACCTTCCATCTTCTTAAAATTGCTTTGGTGTCCAGGGAAACTTATTATTTGATATAATTTTTAGTGCAGTTTATTATGTCCTTGTAGAATATCACTTGAATTTAATGAATATTATGTTGAATATGTAAAAAGTTTGATAAGATTGTCATTTTGGTATTCTTAATTCTTTTATAATATTACACTAAATATATTTTAATATACTCATCTATTTCTTTCAGTAGTAGCTTAGAGTTTACAATAAATGTCTTTCAACAAACTTTGCTACATTGATTCCTAGAATTTTTATGTTCTTTGGTGCTATTTAAAAGTTTATTAATTTTTCTAATTTATTATGTTCACATACAAATTGAATTGATAATGCAACCTCTTACTTGCTATATTGGCTTGTTGTCTCAAAGAGGTTTGGGTGGTATATTCGGTGGTTTCCATGTATATTACTGTGTAATTTATTCTATTAGCTAATATTTTATTTTATTTAAAATTTATTTTTTTATTGATTGACTGGTTGTTGGGCCACACCCAGCAGTGCTCAGGTGTTACTCGTGGCTCTGCACTCTGAAATTGTCCCTGGCAGGCTGGAGGACCAAATGAGATGCCAGGAATCAAATCAGGTCCCTCCTAGGTCAACCTCATGCAAAGCAAACGCCCTACTGCTGTGCCACCTCTCTGGCCCTGTAGTAGTTAATACTTATTTAAATAACTTTATTTTGTTTAGGTTCACAATTTATTTTCATTTATAACTTCAGAGATGAGAATTTCAAAACTACACTAAAAAAAGCGAAAATAAGTGAGCATTGAGAACATTTCCTTGTGTCTACTGTCAAACTTTTTTTCTTTATCTCTGTGGAATTTAGTTTTTACTTTACTGTTGTAGATATTTTAACTAATATTTATTCTATATTTATTTTTGACATTTTAATCACAAATGGATATTGAATCTTGTCAAACCGTTTTTCAAATTACATGATCATGACATTTCCCATTTTATTTTGATAATATAGTATATACTATTAACTAATTTGGTTATATACTAAATCATTTTGGTATTCCTAAATTAAATGCATATGATATTGGACTGTGAATCTTCGGTATTTGTTCATTTATTTTACTGAGATTTTTCTGAGGATTTTTGTATTAAAATTCAACTTATAATTTTATTTTCTTTGTAAATAATATGTTGCCTGATTTTAGGGTAATATCAATTTCATAAAAACTATTAGGAAAGATTCCTGCTTCTTTGAGATTTTATGTCCAACATTCCTATTGCTTTGATATTTTGGAAGAGTTTGTGGAGTATGTATGCTAACTCTTCTCTAAAGTTTTTAGTATCCTCACTATGAACCCATTTGCACCAGGAATTCTTTTCTTGGAGAGATTTTGACCAGTTTAAATGTCATTACTTATGATTAGTCTGTTAATGTTTTCATTTCCCCTGATTCAATCCTGGCTATCTGATTCTAAGAATATATCCATTTCTTAAGGCTCTATAGCTAAGTTTTATACAGTTACTCACAGTAACCTCTTAAGACTTTATGTATCTTTGAGGTGTAATGCCTACTATAAGTTCTCTTCTTTATATAGTTTTATGATTTCTTTTTCTCGGTGAGTCTGGCTAAAGTTTGTCGTGCTTGCATATTCTTTTAAAAAGAGTCACTTATCTCACTAGGCCCAGTTTTACTTCTCAGATCCTCTGCTTTTTTCTTCATTCTTCCAGAAAAGATTAACCTCCTGGATGACTGCCCAGGAAATTTTTGGATCCGAAAGTACACTGAGTCCCATTAAGTAGGTCCCAGCATCTTCCCAATCTTATCTTTGTGATATTAGACATTATACCCCGAGATTATATATTATAAATATCTTGAGCTGTGTGGCCTCGACAACTCTAATAATTTGTCCTACATTACTCACACATATTTCCGGTAGCAAAATAAATTCAGAAGCTCTGAGAAGACTGTGTATGTATAAAGATTTACCTTCAGTAGAACAGGAATACAACAGACTTAAAAGAAACTGTATGTAGAATACTTCCAAGTCCATGAGTAAAATTGTAACATGGGAGGGTTTATTAGTCAGCTCTGCAAATTCAAATTAAACATTAGTGACATCATATTGAGGATGTTTAATGAAACTAAAGAAATGGTGGCACAAGTATTTAGCAAATGATGAGAAAATATGAGAACTGAGAGGAGGAAATTATAATTGGAAATGAGAAAAATGAGAAGCATGCTAGGTGATATAAAATTTAATAGAAGAATGGGTAGTAAAATAATAGAAGTTGGGTAAAAGATTGAGAAATATCAAGATGAGACTATATCTCACTATTATCTTTAGGTTCACAAAGTCTGATTTGATAGATTTGAGGAGAAGATTCTGGAATTTATTTGTAGGTTCCATTTGTTCTATATTCTTGCCTTATATTTCTAACTCTGTTTTGACATTGTCATTATTACAATATTGTGTCTTAAAGTTTTTTCAATTTAATGTAATTCACTGGGACATTTTCACCTCTTTGATCTCAGTATTCCTCAAATTTAGGAAGTCATATATGATTTCTTTAATTTTTCTTCAACGAATTTGCCTGCCTTTTTACAGGACTATAACATTTTTCGTCTTATTTCTCTTGATTTCACCCTATATTTCTCTGGCATGTTATTTATTTATTCTTCTACTTACCCCCCCCCATTATTTATTGCTTAGTTTTAGGATGTATAGAGTTGCTTTAGTGGAGGCTTTGTTATTTTTAGTGACCTCATTCATCATCGTCATGTCTCTTATTTGTGGGAAAAATAATTTATTCTGAATAGTTTTATTATTTTAAATAAAGCAACAATAATACAATTCAATTTATTCTGCTTTATATAATGTGGTTTCTTTATTTTCTACAAAAATCAAAAAATAAGTAAAATTTTACATAGAAATCTGTTTTTCTATCAGCCATGGCATTCATTTATTTTAGAGAATAATTCATTTATCAATTACCGTGCATGATGAATGTACAAAAGTGAGTGAATCAGGCATCGTCCCTGCTCTCTTAAAGAATGTCGTCTAGTATTAAGTATTTATTTGATTTTTCACAGAAAAAAATAGACCATTTCTTAAGCATATATAGCCAGGAAGGACATATAACCAAGAAGAATATCACATAAGATGGGGAAAACTGGGTATTACTGAAGAACTGTTACAGTTAAGGATTGTCATTAACATGTTTTCTTTGGTATCTTCAGTTTCGTCTATAATTCTGCCATTGATAGTGCTGACTGGCTAGAGTAAGGCCTTTTGTAGTCATAGAATTTGTTGTTCCAGGGGCTGGAGCGGTGGCACAGCAATAGGGCATTTGCCTGCACATGACTGACCTAGCATGGACTACTGTTAGATCCCGGAGTTCCCTATGGTTCCCCCAGTCAGGAATGATTTCTGAGCTGAGTGCATAGCCAGGAGTAACCCCTGAGCATCACTGCATTTGGCCCTAAAACAAAACAAACAAACAAAAAAACCCAAACAAACAAAAAAAGAATTTCTTGTTTCAATATACACTACTAGTTCTATAAAATATTAGTCTGTGTGTTATTTTTAAGCTCTGTATTCTTAGGAAATGTTTATGTTTTGCATTGATTTTCTGGTAAGAGGAATACTTAAATATGGAGCAAAAAGAAAATAAGACACAATGGATGAGTTTTCATCTAGAGAGGTCCTGTCCAGCATGTCTTTATTTGAAGGCACATATTATGCTTACATATTATGCAGTTCTTTTTCTTAATCAATAAGGAAATTTTATATTAGGTCACTTGAAAGAAGATCATAGCTAAAGGGGCCTGGGTCAGAGAGATATTACAGTGTGTAGGGACATTGTCATGCACATGGACAAACCCATTTCAATGCACTTCCCTGCCAGGATGTGGCATGGACACAGAGCAGTTGAAAGTCATGAGAACTGAAGAGTATCCCATCAAATTAAATGAATAAGCATTAAAAAAAAAGTGAAGGGGTATGGCTGGATAGATAGAACAATGAGTAGGGAGTTTGTCTTGTACATGGCTGACTCATGTTAAATCCTAGGCATCTTCTTTGGTCCTCCAAGCACTGCCAGGAGTAATTTCAGTATCAGAGCTATAAGTAACTCCTGAGCATCCCTGAATATGGCAAAAATATGGAAAAAAGCTTAAAAGGTATTACCAGGGAATGAAAAAAAATTCATATTTTACACTTTCACATAGATTATCCAATTCTTTTGCAATAATTTGAGAAAGTTATTTAAAAATAAGTTAATATATCATTAGCAGGTAGATTGTGATTATATCACTGTATTATGTGTCATCAATAGACATGATTAAAATCATTGATATGGTAGGTTTTTTTCCAGGAAGCTTTTCTCTGAATTTTATATACAAAAATAAATTAAAATTTCCTTTGAAAGTCTTTGCTCTCAGAGTTTGATCTGTGTAGTACAGTGTGCTATTCCTACTGGAGACTCAGAAAAGACTGTCTTTTAGCAAGTGCTTTTAGTATTTAAAGTGATTATTTTCTGTCAAATTATAAATAATGCCTGAAAAATCACATTACTGATATTTTTCTATGAATTTTCATAAGATGAATATACACTTGTAAGTAGAGATAAATGCTAAGAAATCACAGTACTTCAGAATGTCTCTTTCTACCTTCTTTCAGGCACTAAATGTCTTTCATTTACCAAGGGAACTGGAAAAATTTTATTTCCTTCTTTTATAGTTCCAAGCCATATAATGTGGTGCATGAGCTCTATACCAAAATTTTTTCTATAATGTTGTTTATGAGTTTATGCATATGATAGCCCATGGATTATATAATCTTGTGGCTGCAGAATATTCTGCAATAGAACATTCAATAGTTTCCCTATTCTACTATGGTCATTTCTTTTAACCCTTTTTAGTTTTAAGTATTTATAAATAGAATAGCACTGTGATTTGTCCTAATAACAGTGAATAGAAAACCCAAATTCAATGAAATTCTATTTACCTATTTCTCACCATTCAAAAACATTCATTATTTCTTTAGTCCTTAAAAAAATGACCTCATACCTCAAGATAAGGAAAACAACCTTTGTTTCCTTACAAAATTTTTATGGCTTTTATTTATCATATTTAGACATAATTCCATGTAATTGCTGTTAATATTTTACATAAGATAAAAATTGTTTTTTCTCACTGCAGACATCCACTTGAGTCAGAATTCTATAAAGGGCTTGCTTTTATCCAAAACATCAATGTTATTCTTGTTATAAACATATGTGTCTGTATCTGAATTCTAAAATTTTTTAACAAAATAACATTGTACTCATTAATGAAATATAAAAGCTTTATATTTTCTTAAGATTGAATAAAACTACACACAAATAATCATCACATCAAGTTAATAAACAAAGTATGCACAATTCAGGACAGGAGCTCTACACGGAAATGAGTTCAAGTTTTGAGAAGAGTTTCCCAAAATTATTTCTAGGCACCATGGAGGGAAAATCAATTGTATACGTACCATAAAAGTTGTAAAGATAAGCATTTTTATCAAAAGATCTATATTAATATTGCCAATCATTGGACAAACATTACATGATTCGTCATAACATGCAGAGAAGAAGATAAATATCTGTCCGAGTTTATATTTTCAATTAAATTATAAGAAGGCATCACAATTGAATGAAGAGAAATTGACTTGTATTTTTTCAAAAAAGCCCATGTCACCAAAATACAAACAAGACTGAAGAATTTTCAAATGAAAATTGACATAGACCATGAAATCCTGCACATACACTGAAAAAGCTGTATCCTGAGCATGGCTAGATACATTCACCCAGGCCAGCATCAGTCCTTGAAAACTACTCAGCCTTGCCCAGAATTCTATTTTCATCGAGGGACAAAGTCTTGGTCCAGACTTTGATCTGCACAATATTTTAAGGGAGTTTCATAGTCCAAGATTCCCCATAATTAAAATAGAAAAAAGGGATTAAAATGAAGAAAAAATTCAAATAAAATATTTTAACCTCACAGCTTGAAAATCTAGACAAACAAAAATACATGAATAAAAAGTCAGTAGAAGAAAAGATACTACTAAAAAGCATTTCACAATTCAATATATTAAAATTCTGAAGATATTTAAAACAAATATGTTTTATCTGTGAGAGATAAAAATAGTAGCATTTTAAAAGACGTGAAATGTGTTCAGTTCTAACCCACAGGATATAAAGACACAGAATTACCTAATATTATTTTGTATATTTTTCATTAAGACTATTCTGCAGTATTTTAACAAAATTTAAATAACATATTGTATATATTTACATAAAATATTTATAATTTTTTATGAAAAAATTCTTAAACAGTGATTTATGTGCCTTTGAAATAAATTTATTTATATCTACTAAAAATATCTCTTACAATATTAAGTTATATTCTGTATAAAGTTCAGACAAATAATATCTACATTTTTTCCTACTTTTTACTAAATACATATTTCTGATTTCCAGGTCGTGAGGATGTTTGTAAGGGTTTAAGGATGCATGGATTCTATCATGCTTTTGTTGTTGTTGTTGTTTTTAATTATTTTGGAGTTACTGGTCTATATCAGATACCTGGGTCCAGAGCAACTGAAGGAGATTAATCTATTTTTCTTGGATCTGAGCACATGTCACCTGTCTCCTAAAAATACCTTTTGCTCTGAATTGTCTCAGACTTTTCCTGTAATTTTATAACTACGGGCAGGATATAGCTCTTAAACTCCTCTAAAGATCTCAGGAGTCTGGAGTAGCACTAGCCTTACAACAGTATCACTGATGGTTCCTACACATTTTTTTTTTCTGTTCTCTCTCAGAGTATCTCAATGGGCATCTGCTCTGAGTAACCCCTCTCTGGTAGAAACAGCTTTGGCATCTCGCTTGGGTCCAAAATGTGTTATCAGTCACATAACCCCTTTGTAGAACACAAAATACATCCTATTTTATAGCACCACGGCTTATAAAATTTTTACACTAACTTTGTTTATACTAGCTAAATTCAAATTCATTGACGCACTGCAAATTTCTTAACACTTTTCAATTTGAAAGAATATAAATTGCCATATTAGAAAAATTTTTCTCCTATGTCTAATACCAACACCATTATATTATATTTTCTTTCTAATTAAGTTATTTGTGCATGTTGTTCTGTTGACTCAAATATAACATATATCATATATTATATATCATATTATATTTATAATTTTTATAACTGATGTTAGAATAATCAAAATCATAATTGAAATTTAATGAATTCTGATGAACTCAGATGCCCTATTACATAGAAACATGACCAATGAAGTTCTATTAAATTACAGATAGTTCTTCATTAATAATTATAAATAAAAATTATTTTATAATATCTTGAGACAATAGAGATGAGGGCCAGGAGGACCTGTCCATTGTGGGAAGCTTGCCACAAAGAGTGGATCATTGATGTTAGAGTAGAGAAGGGAACACTATGACAATGATAGTTGGACTGATCAGTCTGGAAAAGAATTGAATGTTGAACGGAGATAAAGTGATATGATATACATTATGAACCTAAATTAACAATATTGCAAACAACAGTGTCTAAAGGAAATAAAAGAAAATGAGAAAGAGAGAAAGACAGAGAGAAAAATAGAGAGGCAGAGAGAGAGTGAGTGAGTGAGTGAGTGAGAATAATAAGAGTAAAATGTCTGCCCCAGAGGCAGGCACATGGGGGAAGGTGGGAAGAAAACTGGGGACATAAGTGGTGGGAAATGTTCATGGGCAAAGGGTGGTGAATAGTGTAATACTTAAACTCAATCATGTAACAATGTTTAAATAAAATGTAAAAAATAATGTAATTTATTGATTTTTTTACAATTATTGTAAATACAGAGGCCAGTGTTATAATTCAGAGGTTAAATTTCATAACTTGCACATGGCTATCTCAGATCTCCAGATCTACATATTGTCCACGAGTGACATATGAGCATAAATTAAGGAATAAAACCTGTGCATAAATAGGTATAGCTTCTTAAGAAATAAAATAACAACAACCAGTAAAGCTGTGAAGTATCCCTACTTTTCCAAGAAATTTGTATTTGAAACATAAAGCTTTGTAACACAAAAAGGTATAGTTTCAAGTATACTCAGAGCCAACCACTCCCATTCCAAGAAATTTCTAATTATTTTGAGTTATTTTTACATTATGTTTTCTTATAGTAATTCTAAAGTTATTAAAATAAATTTCAGAGACAGAATAGTAGCATCCAAGATATCACATTATTATATTTTCTAAAGGACATTTAAGTTTATGAAATTTAGTATGTATATCTCCTCACCTCATAATGATTTTATGCTTTTTCATACTTTTAAGAATTCTTTTTTTCTTTTTTCTTTTGGATATTTTTGGGTCACACCTGGCAACACTCAGGGGTTAATCCAGGCTCTATGCACAGAAATCACTCCTGGCAGGCTCGGGGGACTGTATGGGATACTGGGATTCAAACCACCGTCCTTTTGCATGCAAGGCAAATGCCCTATATCCATGCTATCTCTCGGGCTCCACTTTTAAGAATTTTTAATATTTATATAGTAATCAGAGCTAAAAAATTTGTAGGGAATGGGGACAACAATGATATCACACTTTCAGCTCAGCCAATTTTTATACCAGTTCCTTGGCAAGCCATATGGTTCTTTTCATACCACACTTATACGCTCATACATAATAGTCATGCTTTCCTGCCAATTTGAGTGAGAATGTTTGAACTACACTTCTATTATCTTTTCGAGTTTATTCTACATATCCTATGGTAGATCTGATTTTATACAACAAGTATTAAATTAGGGAGAGGTGATTGAGAAATGCATGAAACTCTTGACAAAATAAATGACATAGTCTGCTATGTAACACATAAAAACAGGTTGTTATAAAATAAAGTTTAAAGATATATTTTTAAGGCCAGAAAAATAGTACAATGGTAAGGTGTTTACCGTGAACTCAGTTGACCTGGTAAACATATGGTACCAAGCATCTCTAGTAGTAGTACCTAAGGACAGAATCCAGAGTAAGGGGGGTGTGATATTTCTTTTGGGGGAGTACATCCAGAGTGGCTCAAGGGGTTACTCCTGGTTCTGCTTTCAGAAAAAGCTCCTGGAAAGCTTTGGGGATCATATGGGATTCTGGGGACTGAACTCTGGTCTGTTCCAGGTCTGTGCAGGCACGGCCAAAGCCCAACAGCTATGCTATGGTTCTGGCCCCATATTTAGATTATAATTTGAAATTTCTATTTAAATGAACACTGTATTAGAAAGTATTAAAGATATTTATGACTTTATTATCATAGACTTCAACCTGAAGCTAAAATTTTGGATGATTTCTAAAGCTATTATTAAATGTTACATGAAAGGTCATATGGTGAGTTTTGTGTAAGTTAAATATTTATGCTGCTAACTATGAATAACTTTCATTCATAAAGTATACTTTTTTTCTTTTTCTTAGAAATTGTGAGAGAAGAACTCATTGAAGTGTGTGCTACTTCCACTTTTATTGTAAATACTCATGAATTTTTTTGGCTTTACATTTTTTTTAGATTTTTCATTTTTATGCCTTAGGTATAACCCTTGCTGAATTTAATGACATAAGCTTATTTCTGGAGAAAAGAAAATAAGGTAATCTACATGTATCATTTTATCTTTCCAATATCTTCATTCTATATGCAGTACATACAAATTTAAGTATAATTTAAATTACAATAGAAATGGGACCAGTAGAATTGGAACAGTAGAAATTGAAACAGTAGACAGAATTACAGTACTAAATTAAAAATAAAATTGGAAAAATTACAGTCTTTAGCCTATAAATTTATTGTTTTAATATTTCATTTTAAAATGTATGACTTAAGGGTAGTAAAATATATATTACATAGAATTATATCTTAGAGACCTAAAATATTAAAATTTCATTGTGGAAAACATGTACTCTAATATCTCATTTGAAATACATTTTCATTTTTCTCCCCCAAAGCAATACTGCTCTGGGTTTTCTCCTTGTTCTGTGCTCAGGAATACCTTCTGACAGTACTTGAAGGATATGTGATAATTATAATAAACTATGGTTGACATGAGCAAGGCAAGAGCCTCACTATCAATCTACTTGTCATTTCTCCCTTTCATCAAGTATCCCTGAATTTTGTAAAATCAGCATAATAGGGATATGTACTATTTTAATTAATATCTATAGTCATTCTATAATTGTTTTTGCTTTTGCTTTTGGGCCACATCAGGTTACACACAGGGATTACTCCTGGCTCTGTGCTCAGAAATCGCTTCTGGCTTGCGGGACCATATGGGACACCTGGGGATCGAACTGCAGTAGTCCTAGGTCAGTTGTGTGCAAGGCAAATGCCCTACTGCTGCCCCACTGCTCTGGCCCCTCAATCTATAAGATTAACCTAGAAACAATGTAGTGATACAGTGGGGAGGGCTCTTGCTTTGCAAGTCTTCAATATGAGTTCAATTCATAGCATGCATGATGTCCCCAGAGCCCACCAGGAATAATCTCGGAGCACAAAATCAGAATAAGCACTAGAACTGTTTAGTGTGCCACCCCAAAAGAAAAATTAATAAATTAAAAAAATAGGGAACAACTTGACCTAAGATCAAGTTATCCTACCTCACCAGCTAACAATAAGACAAAATCAGAAGACTCGTCACCCTTCGGTCTGTCCAAATGCCAAGATCGCGATTTTTCAGATGACTGGCTGACAGAACCATGACCAGACTGTATGTATCCTGGGACCAATAAAAAAGCCCTAGTCGGGGCCGGGCGGTGGCGCTGGAGGTAAGGTGCCTGCCTTACAAGCGCTAGCCAAGGAACGGACAGCGGTTCGATCCCCCGGCGTCCCATATGGTTCCCCCAAGCCAGGGGCGATTTCTGAGCACATAGCCAGGAGTAACCCCTGAGCGTCAAACGGGTGTGGCCCAAAAACCAAAAAAAAAAAAAAAAAAAAAAAAAAAAAAAAGCCCTAGTCTAGGGTTTGAGCTACGACCTGCACAACAACCATGATCTCTAGTTCCAGAGGTCTGTCTGAGACATTTGCAACGGAATGGGTCTTCTGGAAACATAACGAAAGACGCTATCCCAGGCCCCATCCTAGGATCAGCACAAAGACCAGGACCACCAACCACAGAAGACGGATTAAAACGACACTGAGGGAATAGAACTTCTAGAACCACAAAGAAAGACTTCATCATAAGTTCTACTCCTTGACCTGTGCAGATATGGAGATCTTTAGATACAGAGGGCTGATTTGATCACCCAGGATGGAGCAGAAGTCTTCCAAACAGCACGAAAGCACCAAGGGGAGAGTAAATGAGCCTGAAAGGAGTCTATAGTTAATCCCATGACAATATACTTCAGGGGTGGAGAAACCCTGTTTCTCTTAGGCCAAGGGAATTCCTTTTCGAATGACCCCAATATTTACTGTGTATGTGCAAGAGGGAAGAAAAAAAAAAAAGAAAAAAAAGGCAAAAAGAACAAAACAATTTTTCATTTATTTATCTAGTTTTTGTCGATTTCTTTGTTTTGGTTTGGCTATTGAAATTGTTGTCTCCATTTATATTTATTTATTTATTTTCTTCTTTTCTTTCCTTCCTTTATGTGTTTTTTTTATCTCAATACCATGGCTTTTATGTGGTGCTTCTCTCTCTCTCTCTCTCTCTCTCTCTCTCTCTCTCTCTCTCTCTCTCTCTCTCTCTCTCTCTTTCTCTCTCTCTCTCGCTCTCTCTCTCTCACTCTCTCTCTCTCTCGTGCTCACTGGATATTTTATTTGACACATTTTTTTTTGTACTGTTGTCATGTTTCACTTTCCTTTTCCCCTTCGTCTCTCAAACCTAGGATGAGAGCCTCAAGCACTCCGCCCATTTTCGGAGTATTTGATTTTTTCCCCCCAGTTTATTACTTTTCTCTTCTTCAAACAAAACCACATAACTTGAACTATCTAGTCCTGCCTCCCAGTTAGAGGGGGAAATAAGGGAGGTACCAAGACCGAACAGTGTAAGACCACTAAGTAGTAAGCTAGGCACAGAGGGGACCACTCGTCCAAGAAGCCCCAGGGGTGAGGGAAGAGGATATGGAAGGTAGGACAGGAACGGAGGTGGAGGGAGGACAATTCGGTGATGGGAATTCCCCCTGATTTTATGTTAATATGTACCTAAAATATTATTGTCAATGATATGTAAGTCACTATGATTAAAATAAAAATTATATTGAAAATACTTTTTGAAAATCTAGATATTTTAAAAAATCATATTGGTATTAGCTTACAATCTAGAGAAAACAGAGATCAAATATTATTATTTCTTTATCTGGGAGATACAATATTAGGTCATGAGAACGTTAGAGAAGAAAAATATAAAGAGAAATGTGAAAATCAATGCAACTGAATTGTGAGCCTGTTGGAAGCTATCAATGATGCACAAAAACCATCTATCTATGTCATTTTCTCAACTATGCATGCCCTATTTGAATATACCACACAACGAAATCACTCTGACAAAGTTTTACTGAAGGGGTTGATTTGTCTGACACTCTCGTTCTCTTTCATAATATTTTATTTCCAAGGGTTAATCTTTACTTCATTATCTATTATATTTTTCTTGACTAAACTTCTTAGCCTACTAGATCATTTCTCTAAACACCAAATCTCCCTTGACTCCCCATATAGCACCGCCATATATCATCTAAATAATAGGTGATGAAAACAGCCAGATGCTATACTAAAAGTGGAAACATTCTACTGAGACTGCAGAGAAAGTACAGGAGTTAAGGAACTTGTCCATTTCCAAACTCAAATAAATACCAGGCACAGCATACGTTCTCCTTATTAATAGTGGTCCCAGATTACGGAGCCAGGAATAACTTCTGATAAAAGTTGAGTGTGTTCACTCTCCAGAACAATTTTGAAAAGGAGAAAATCCATAGTTCTGTCATACCTATAAAAATAATAATTTTTTATTCTCATTAAAATATAAATTAATAGATTTTAAGTTAGTAAATAGTCATTTCAAAAGTTGCTTAAGATCTAGTATATTAACTGCAATTATATTTAATATTGTGAATATACTTGTGTTTCTATTATTAGTTCATAAAGAATTTATAAATTGGAAAATCAACATCTTTTAAGAAATAGCAAACAACTTAGAAATAAGCAATACTGTGAAAATTGTGCATCTCCTATATTTGAGTACATGCAGCTAGTAAAATGCCTACTTATAGGGGAAAGAGGTATCTTACAGGGAATCAAAATAGCATGACCAGCCCTGGTTTGCTTCATGGCATCTCATGTGGTGACCTACTTACCACAAGTTTGAGCCAACAGCATCAATGGCAATGAAACTTATTTACAGAATTAAATATTTTAATAAGGATTTCAAAGTATAATCTCAATTTTCTCTTTTATTATAAAGCCTCACATAATAGCAATTTTTTCCTTGCTTTCTTTTGATAATTTAGGGTGAAATATGAGAAAAGAGAAGAAAAACTCTAATAGTAACTATTCATTTCATTATTGATTTGAGAAGAAGTATACATACTCAAAGAATCACGCTCAATACATAGTACAGAGAAATGTAGCAAAACAAATATTTAATGTTCTCTTTGAATCAAACACTTTTAATGTAACTTTTTTGAACAAACTAAAATGCAGTCTTTCGAGCTAAAATTTCTACAGCTAACTCATATATGCAAATTCATTGTCATATTTTATTTAATGATTTATTTTTTATTGAACTATTTCCCAACTGGCACACAATTTCTCCTGTATGCATGCTAACTTAAATTAGTAAATGACAAATATCCAACAGGTTTAAGAATATTTTATCATTCACCCATCTGGAGTCTCGTCATGACCCAATCAGCTCTAAATTACAAAAAATTGCAAGACATTTTGGAAAAAATTCCATTTTCCCACTGGTTTATAATAAATTATTTAGAATATATATTTAAAATTGTTATAAGCACTGTGGTTTACTGTAGCTAATCACCTTAAGCACACGCCCTGTTTTAATATCCAGAGCACACACCTAATTTTCCTAATCTGTCTTCCCTAAAAATAGAAGCACACACCCTGTTTTATTTATTTTTTTGAAAAATGCTCTTTAGACATTTTATTCAGTTATATGAACAAAAAGACACATAGTGCGTGACCTCCAAAATAGAGTAAGTATATTTAGTACATAATTTGTAATAAAAATTTTTTCAGGTACACCTTCCTTGAGGTTCTCTAGTCAATCATCTTTATTGATAAGTGAGCTGTGAAAAACAGTGAAATGTAATCCCAGCTTGAGTCCCTAAAGTGTAGCTGTGTAAGATCCATGTGCTCAGTTAAACTACCATAGATTACACTAACTTTGATAGAAACTCAAGGGTTATATTTTTCTCAGGGATGAAATATTTTTTGGATAATTGTTTCAACATGTGACCTCAAAATGTTTTTGTAATTAATATATTAATTTAAGCACCATGATTACAAACATGTTTCTGTCATAAAAAGTACAGCCCCTCTTCACTAGTGCCATCTTCCCACCACCAATGCCCCCAACTCCTTCCTCCCTCACCACTGCCAATATCAGAGATAGGCATTCTATTTCTCTCACTCACTATCATTGTCATGAGGGTTGTCTGTGTAATTATTTCACTAACTGCACTAACCACTCTTTGTGGTAAACTTCATAACATGGGCTGGTCCTTCCAGCCCTCATCTCTGTTGTCTCTGGGTATTAGTGCAATAATGTATTTTATTATTCAGTTTAAAAAAGAACACCCCCTTTCACCAATGCAATCTTCCACCATCAATGCTTCCCATCTACCTCCTCACATACACATGCATTCTATTTCTCTCACTCACTATATTATCTTAATAGTTGTTGGTGTAGTTATTTCTCACACACCCTATTTTAATTCCTTCTCACAGCCTAACTTATTGGCTGACACAGAGTCCACACCTACCTTAATGTCCCTTAATATAAATATCTATTTTTCACCTACAATAAATTGAGTTACTCTCCCTAAGTGGTTGGTAGATGCTTGTCTGTGAGTGCTGTACTCAACTCGACTAAGATCTGACCTCACCAGTGACTTGTAAATTCAGAATCTATGACCTCACCAATGACTACATCTCCACCATTCCTCAGTGTCTCTGTTACCTCCATGAAATGTCCCTATCTGTCCCTTGCTGTAAGCCTCCTACTCAAGATCACCTCAGTTTCATTGCCTTTGGGCATTTGTTATACTACTTTGTGTCTTTATATACCAAATATGAGAGAAATCATTGTAAGTCTGTCTTTCCTTCTCACTTCACTAAAAGATACTCTACATGCCCATCCATCCATGTAGCAGGAAAATTTATGATGTCATTATTTCTTAAAGTATATCTTGTTGTGTATAGCTACCAAGATTTCATTTCTTTCACTATTTTCAAATTTCAAGATTTCTTTATCCAGTCATCTGTTCTTGATCAGTTGGATGGTTACCAGATTTTAGCTATTGTGAAGAGTGCTGCTCTGTCTACAAGAGCATACATGTATTTTCTGAATAGGTTATTGTAACCTCAGGCTTAGAATTGCTGGGTCATATGGAGGGTCAATTCAAAATTTCTTTGAGAATGATGCCAGCAAGGAATTATGAAATCCTGCAGTTTTCTGTGACTTGGTTGGATCTGGAACACATGCTGAGTGAATTAAAGTGGAAGACAGACAAACATAGGACCATCTCATTTATATGTGGTATACAAAATAATGTAGTGAAGGGTGGTTAGGTTGCCTAGATCACACTTCACCCCAGAGCTTAGGGGAGGAGAAGGATAGAGAAGGAAAGAAATTACGGCAGAAAGAAAGACGCATAAAGGAAAGTAATGAGAGAACGGAGATCAGGGCTTCAGTTATATAGGAGAGCTGGGAGAGTGGGATAGCTACATATCTAAACCATAGACTCACAACACTGCAAC